>NC_034411.1:53501831-53646030 GCF_002078875.1 Numida meleagris
GGAGGGGAGGAAAAAGAAAAAGAAAAAGAAAAAGAAAAAGAAAAAGAAAAAGAAAAAGAAAAAGAAAAAGAAAAAGAAAAAGAAAAAGAAAATTATTGTTGAAAATCTCTCCTTTTGCTCAGAAAACAGAGAAAATGGGGAGAACCCATGAAGAAAAATACAACACTCTTCCAACCAGTGTTAAATAGGGAGAAAGTGAAACCAAGCTGCCAGCAAATAAATGAACAAATGCTTTTCAGAAGCCTTAATATTAACCTTAAATTGAGCTAATGAAATTATAAAGATGTTTCCTGCTGTTTGTCTGAGATATTTGTCCTTTTATTTGAAACATACGCTCCATAAAAGGGCATTGGTCTCAACATACCTCCTTTCAAGCTGACAACTTTTCTCAGAAGAGAAAAAAAAGAAAAAAAAAGAACAAAACAGGTACACTAGAGAAAAACTAAAACTTATGCAAAAGATCCAGTGCATCTGGTTACAATGCCATTGGGGTTTTTGTTTGTTTGCTTGCTTTTTTCTATGTTGTTAATCTTCAGGGGGGGAATAACTATGTCAAAAACATATTTCTAGATCCTTGCTTCCTGTTTCTGGCCAACCCCTCCCTTCTTTTATGTTTTGCAGTTCAGATAAGATAAATACTTTCTGATTTGTGAACTACAAGCTTGTTCCCTCCTAGTATCCCTTGTTCTTGTGAAAATAAATTCTGTATGCTTGACTTTCTTTATATGTCATGCACATTCTGAGTTGAGAGATTATTCTAATGTGAACCCTCTGGATCTGGTTGGCTGCGCAGCAGTGAAAAGAATAAGTGGATTACAAGCGGCTAAAAAATCAAACTTAAATGCTTAAGACTACATTAATGCATGCGTGCAGTGCACTTCACAGGAAAGTCCAATGTATATGCCTTCTGTAGAATGGTATATTCCACCTACGAACTTCCTAGGCTTGCTGTGTGTGTGCCAGACAATTGAAATCAGCTAGTGTGGAAAATGTTCTTGTTTTTTCATTTCCTGTGGAGGGTTTTGGGTTAGGGTTTTGGTTTTTTGTTGTGTTGTTTGCCTTTCTGAGGTGTTGGTTTGTTCTTTTTTTCCCCTCCTTGAAGGTATTAAAAATGCAAAAGAAATAAACTCACCGGTTCCAGTCCCTCAATAGACAGGGTTACTGTGCTTCATACACATCCTTGTTTTGTGTTTGTCACCATTTCTGAGCTCTGTCCGTTAGAGCATGAAGCAATCTGTTTTATCACCAACTCCTGAAAGCAGTGTGAACAGCCTGGGATCTGTTTTAAAATACATTTTCGAATTACATACACACTCATGTTGTCTCAGCTTATATGAAAAAAAGGAAAGTTCAGAGAGCTTGTAGCGGTAAAATTTAGAGTTAGTTCTTAGTTCTTCTTGATGTGCCCTTTACTGTTTTGGGCTAGCAAGCAGGAAAGCTCTGTCACTCATTAACTTATTGCTGAATGTCCTGAACAACTATGTAAGCCAGAAGTGCCTGGAAGGGTTGCTGCCAACACAAGGGACTTCATTCCTATAAATGTTTTGCAGCCTTTTTTTCCAGGCAAGGAATCTAGGAAATAAAAGCCCAGATGCCACAGCCCTGACCAAGATGAACCTTTACCCTTCTCTTATTCTTATGTGGATGGGAACAGGGAGCTTTAGAACATGTGTTTGGAGGAATGTTTCCCCTGCTACTTGCATGTCCCCAGATTTCCTCAGGAGCTGTTAGGAATCCTCACATTGGAAGATGTATGGTCACTGTGACTGCTGGCACGCTGAAAGGTTGATCAGGGCTCGCTGGGACCATGATTCTCTTCAGCCTGCAGCACTGAAGTTAGGTGACTTTGTAGCTCTCAGTGAGACTATTTTGAAGCTGCATGAAACAAATCACTCTGCAAAATAATTTCCACAGTCAAAAGTTGGAGATATTAGTCCATAAATCACGTCTGTACTGCATTCACTCCCATATTCTATTTGTCTCCTTGAAGACATTCAAGCAAACCTAGACTTCCGTAACCCAAACAGTAAAACTAATGCCAGCTATTGCCTTCTAAATTAATTTAAGAAGCCTGCTTCTTTGCAGTGGTACTAGGACAGAAGCAAAGTTGTTGTGATGATCAGATTCTTCAGTTCTGAAGGTACAGGCAACAAGACATCTGGATTTCTGATGTCTGCTGTTTCTGGTAAGCACTGATATTCTTTTGAGAAGTCTCATAGATAGGCTTGCCAATCTTCATGTTACTCCAGAAAGGATTTTGTGTTCTCAGTTACACCCTAAAACACAGGACTCTGTAGGAGTAATGGAAAATGACCTTTGCAGTGATGGTGATGATGTAAGGCAGGAATATATATAAAATTATATAGTGTGTTGACCAAAGCTAAGCTAGTACCAATACAGATCCAGGTCTTCAACAGTAGATTAATTTTAATACAGTAATAACAGAAAACTAAGTTCATAAAACACTGCAGTATATTCTTACCAAGATCCTAACAAAACCTTATGAAATACCAAAGCGATCAGTCTTATTTCATTTTTGGATAAAGTAGCAGGTCAGGTGGCTTGCATTTACTGTAAGAAAGCATTGTCTTATTAAATGCATCTGAACAGCCCTTTCACCGAGCACTGCTAGTGGCGGAGTGGCTCCAGGAAAAGTACCTGTAGTTCCCAGTGCAAACTAGTAGAGGCAAGTTCACAGCAGGTTCCCGGACACTGTTTTGTCTAAAGCTACTCAGCCATTCCATGCAGCAAAGCAGTTACATTAGACCTCCTATTTTTGCTGTCACCAGAGGTGCTGCATTGCTGGTAGAAATGGGGAGAGATGGGGAAAAATTTCAAAAAAAAAAAAAAAAAAGAAAATACAAAGGAAAACCCTAACCAGAAGCAAGGGTATGAAAGTAATGGTTCAAGACAAACAGCTCCAAAGCAGTATTACTACTCTCAGAATCCTTTAAACATGAAAAAAAAAAAAAAAAGCATGAATTCAAATTAATCAGTTGTCTTTTAAAGGAGCTAAGGTAGCTCTCTGACTATTACCTGTGATTTTAGAGTGCATCTCAAATGTGTCATTCAGGCTTCTGAAGACAGGAAAGATACAAATGAATCACCTGGTTACAAATTAATCACCGCAGGATTAGGGGTAAAAATTTCAAAAGCATCTTAAAATGACATCAAAATCTAATTCCCATTTTCTGAATTGACTTAGGCAGTTACATCCTGAGTCTAGTCAAAAGTCAATGGGATGATAGCTCCTAAATCACTTTAATGCATCCAAAAATGTAACACAACACTGAGCCCCTCTGCAGTCCTATTTGCCCTTCAGTGGAGCGTCCCAGGCTTCTGCTTTTTCATCACTGATTTCAGTCCTCATTTACCATATGTTGTCCTTTAATTTTCATTAAATATTTTGAAAGATGGAGGTTTCAAGCAGTGAGCTACTCATTCATTCATCTTTCCTCACAGAAACCTAGCATCACTAAAACAGCAATTTCAGAATATTATTTTTAACTAATGAGAAAGGAAATGTTTTTCCTGATACTGACAGCAAAATCTGTCTATCCATTTTTTACATTTTACATCATGATATAACAGGTCCCACTGGCACATTTCAGACTAAATGTATGTTTTGGTCTCCTTCCATTTACATACCCTTCTCATAAGTTATTGAGCAATTGAAGGACAGCCCAAGTATCCTCTGAATCCTAAAGAGGCAGAGCAATAGTTGAGCTATCTGGATGCTACTACTCTTCCACCAACCAGATAATGGTAATGTCGCTTTTCCACATAGGGGAAATCTTTGCATTTCTCCATGTCTGTCCCCTTCCACCTTGCATCTGTCTTGTCCATTGTTGTCTTGTCCAACATGCAACACCATGCTGGTAGAGCTTCTATCATGTCAGATGCCACTGTGATACAAGCTATAAGAAATAAACTAAGCAATACGCATGGTTAGATTACACCTATTTACAAGAGCACATGAATATAAGATCTGGCTCTCAGATACAAAAAAAAATTAACTTCTAGTGCTAGTGAATGACCAGTTAGACAAAGATATTAAGATGGGGCAGGGAAGCAGCAAACAAAAGCAAAAATCACATTCAGATGTGAAGGAAAATGATATTCACAGTAAGTCAGCAGTCATCCTGGCCTTCAATTCTTTTTATGATTTTTTTCCTTTGTATTTCTTACTTTTTAGTTCTTTTGCCCAAGACTGGATATTTTTCACTCTTTTGTCATCTTACTCAGGGAAACACAGAGGACTCAGGGAAAAGGATCAGGGGAAAGGAAGGGGAAATTCCTATCCTGACATTTATTTCTTCAGTGACCTTGACAAAAGTCACTTAATTTATTGTTTCCCTGGCTGTAACAACCCAAATGGCGATGAAAATTAAGTCTTTTTCTAACATTCATGGCTGCTCTGTGATTCAGCCCTATCTAGTGAGCCAGATTGGAAACCCTAGACGAAATCAGCACAGATGTGAGCCATAATTGTTATTGGTAATGTTCGTCCCTTTTCTGGACACACTTTCTGCAGCGGTCAATACCTGTTCAGAAGCCAGCCATGGTGGGCAAATAGCAATCACCAGAACAAATGCTGTGCCCTTTCTCCCGAGCCTGTTGCATCTCAGTAAACTGCAGCATCTCTGGCAAATGGAGAATTCAAGGGGTGGTCCCAAAACAAGGCTCTGGAGGGCTTTGCATTCAGAATAAGACACTATGGGAGTATCATGATGACAGCTGCACTTACATCACTGAAAATTATTATTCTGATCCGTGAACACAAGCTAAGCCGTAAGAATGGTCTTGTAAGCAAGGTCTGTTTTAATAGAAACGTAAGTATTATGCATTACAGTCTATTATAAATTGGTTGTAATTTTCTCCTGACACTCTGTGAATTAAACTAGTTAGGATACCAAAAAAAATAACAAATGCCACAAAGCAGAAAGCAAGCTCAGTGTCTGAAGGTTAATGATTGCTCATGAAAGCTACAGAAATAAATTATCTGCCTAGGGACACTGTCACATGATCGGCACAAAAGCTGCAACAGCCGAAAATGTTTATGTAGAGAAAAAAAACACTGTCAGCACCACAGGGCCCTTCCCCCACTGCTGAAGCGGAGTCCCAAGCCAAACAGCTGCTCCTGACTGCTTACATTAAACTAATTTGTGCTGCAACATTGCAGCTGCTTAATTTTTAGACTGAACTTTATCACCAATAAGTGTTACAATAACAAGTGATGCAGCCCTATCTCTGAAGAAATATCGAGTTCCTCAACAACAAAGGCAGTTCAACGTCCTGAAATTTGAGAAAGTGAAAAAAAGACAATGGCCAAAAATATATTTTAAATCATGATGACCTACTCTTGCTTTTACTGGGAAAGACTAAAAATGCTGCCTTGCTCCTAAATTAATCCAAGGTCACACTGTGCTCCCCAGTGCCCGAGCCTTGTCCCAAGCCACCAGCGGTGGAGAACCACATCCAAGTCTGGTGGTAGCAAAGTGGAGGCCAGCTGAGGAGCTGGGGTTTCAGGGGTCACCCAGCCCCCCAGCAGGCCTCCCCCAACATTTTGGGGTGGCACTGCAGGGCTAGGTCACCCACAGCCTCACATCAGCCTGTCCTCTTCTTTCTCTGGATGGCTACTGGGCTGCCACCCTGGGGTTGTTGCCTCAGTGCTTGCACATCACTCCCACCACAGATCCATCGGTGTCTCCTTAAAACATTTATTACACTCAACATTTAAAAAGAAGTTTATAAAAAAAAAAAAAAAGCCTCTCTCATTCATATCCTAACAGCTTGAAAGCCCTGACCTCCTCCTCACCCCTTCTTCTGCCTCCCCCCATGAAAAAATTTGTTTAAACACAGTCACATAGGAGGAAGTGTTTACAAAGAGGCAGCAGAGTGGTGTTCCTTGGGTAACAGAAGTGCTGCAATTACAGAATGTCACATGTTGTTCCTCCCGTCTTCCTCCAAATTATTTTTCTTCTGTTACATGCAGGGCTTCATCTTTTGCAGAAGCAGACACTGACCTGAACTGGTTGTAATTTCTGCCAAATATGCAGGCACTGTTTTGCTACATTTTGGAATTCAGCAAAGTCCATGTGTCAGGCATTTGCTTGCACTCAGGAAACGCCAGAGCTCAAGACCTCCCCACCCCCTTCCCGCCCCCAGTGTTTGGAATGCACAGAAACTTTGCAGTTTTTAATTAGTTTTAATATGATTAATATTTTGAACCTCATATCTTGTTACGTCCAGTATGCTTGTTAAATTAAAAAAAAAAAAAAAAAGACCATTTAAATGTACTGGTCTTAGTTATTAAGAAAACAAATTGAGATTAAAAAAAAAAATAATAATAACCAAAACACAACACCCAGAGAGCAGTTATTCAGTTTGGAAAAAACTGTGGTTGCTTGCAGTGCTGATGGGGGTCACAGATAGACTCTTTGCCTGTGTCCACGCACATGGCTTGGGAAAAGGAGCAGCAAAGGAATTTGGTAGTGCAAAGCAAGGGGTGCTCCAGCAACACACCCCATTTCCAGTCTTTCAAAAACCAGCTAGAAGGAGATGCTCAGTGAAATGATGGCTTCCTTCTTTTAAATGTAAAAGCATACAATAACTCCAGAATTCTTGGGAGAAGGCATCTAGAGGGTGGGTGTAGCTTTTTAGTTTTTATCAAAATAACGTCAGTCAGACTTCTGCCCACCAGCAGGAGTTCATGGTATCTGGATCATGGTATCTGGTATCTTTCATTCCAACCCAAATGTTTGAGTATAGGGGTGATCAGATAAACAGGTCCTGGGGGACTCTCACCGCTATTAATAGAACAAAGCTGCAAATGGAAAAATATTTTAAGAAAAAAAAAGTAAAGGAGAGAGTAACAAAGCTCTTGTGCCCTTACCAGATCTTCCTCTCAAGTTTGGCCTTTAGACCTTTAAAACTTTATGGATTTCTTAAAAGAAAACCCCTGAAAGAATAATGTAGGTGATAAGACTCAGCTACAAAACTGGAACTCTCATCCATACAACACCGTGGAGCGGCATGAGAGGACAATTGCAAGCAATGTGAAAGAAAAGGAAGGAAAAACTACAGGAAGGAGTGGTTTGGACCAGGAGTTGTAGGACAACTAAGGTCATTAGAAAAGGAGACTACCCTGTGTTTAGGGTCTCTGTGGCTGAAGCTAGAAATTAAGAGGAAAACAAAGGAGGAATCAAGGGGGAGAAAACACATCCAGAGGAATATAGCTAGAAACTTGTTAAGTTGGATTCTTCAGTAGGACAGAACTTAAATATTCAATGGGACCAAAAGAAAATATGGGGATGCAAAGATAACCTGCAGAAAAATAGAATTCTCTCTTTCTAAAATACCAGAATCTCAGAATTTCTTTTTATATTGGAAAAAAAGTAACAATAAAAAAAATTACCTACTGAGAGTGATCTGCTTTATAAAACTCATAGTGAAATCTCCCTCCTTTTGCAGTGACTGCAGGATGGGAACAGGCACTCACTACCCCTGACACAGGAGCCAGGTTCACCTCCAGCAGTGCATGTGGGCGTATGGCTCTGCACACCTCACTCACATCCACACTGCGGCCTCAGTCAGTGAATTGCTGCAAGGAAAGGTTGGTGTTCTCCTGTCCTCCAAATTCTCTCCTAAAACCTGAAAAGGTCCCCAAGCCAAACACATATGTGTCTATAAAAAAATTTGGTTTCACTGAATCAATATTTTCCAAAACTTTTCAAAAAAATTCCAGACCAGCATAATATTCATGAGAACAATGAATACTCAGTCAAATCTGAGCACATATACACATTTATACAAATCACTTATGATTATACAGAGTGACCTTTAACTCATTTCTTTAGCCTTTTCATCCAGATGCACTCACACACTGACAAACTATTTTCTTTGTAAGTCAATCAGCCAGGAAAACTGTTTTCCTCTATTTGCAGAAATTCCTATGCTCACCATCCAATAACCTTGTCATTGTGGACTGACAAGGCAAAACAGCACATTCAGTAAAAGTCATGTGAGAAATTAACTGTGTAAAAACTAACTTTATCATGCATCTTTGACCTCTGCATATTAGTCCTGCTCCCTGGGACTTAGTTTAATATTTCAGGGTCATAAGAAGTTCCAGAAATCTTTGTTTTTCTTCCTTCCCAAATTGCTTCTAAGGACCAAGACAGACAAAACCTATCCCAGAGAGAATTCACATTAATAAAAATCATAACTTAAAGCAGAAATTTTCCAGCCTTGTAAAGTAGAAAAGGTAATTGAAAGGAGAAACCCCTAGTTTCTCAACAGGTCCTTGTGCTTGCATTTAGCTCTTAAAACTTCTTAAAATATCAAATTCCAAATCCCCAATATTCAAAAATTATTTTCAAGGATATTTATGGCTCCCTCAGAGGCCTTGGATAGATATACAGGTGGAAACTAACACAGCATTTACAAGCAGAAATAAGTACTTTTATTTTTTTTAAGCTAACTACTTTGAAACTATTTTTTCTGTTGGCACAGTACGTACATCACAAGCAGTATATGAAGTGCTGTTATATAACGGTCCTATTGATATAAGCATGAGATGCCCTACTGTATTTAAATCATTAATAATGTCCCCAAACCAAATTCACACTGAATATAAACCATTCCATGATATAATGTATCCTCTCTTTAAGTATATGATAAACATACAACTCTTCTGCTTGCCACATAACAACAAGAAATTACTCTTTCCATTTAGATCCTACACAAAATGTACCATATTTATTTTCCCCTTTAGCGTGAAAATGTGCTATTTTATTTCTAATCATCACATAAGTTGAAGCAATTAATAAAGTATGCAGTAACTTCTAATTCAGAGCATCAGTGGTCATAGTTACATCGTTTACATGCATTATCTTTTAGAAAGACAAGATGAGAACTACAGTATGTGAAGAACTATTGCTGTAAAGTTCTTGTTTTGTACAAAGCTGAATGAGTTTCAGACATTAATTTTGTGCTCAAGCTACTTCAAAATGTTTAGCAATAAAGAAATAAAAATGTTTAGGAATAAAGGAGTAGTAGGTCTTGACTTCTCTTCTTTGTCTCCTAAAAGAAAGAAGTAATAAGGAATAAAATTATCCACATAGACCTGTCTGTTTCAACCCTTTGGACAGAGATGGAGAATTTCAGCTGTGGCTAAGCCATGCTAACAGATGTAGTTTTCCTTAATGGTCATAAATATTTTCTGGGTCCTTTATTCAACATCTGGGAAAGGTATGGCTCAATTTGTCCTTCCCATCTCATCTCTGCCTACCTAGCCCAAGCCAGGCTCATTTCCTGAGGCAGACCACATGGGACAGCCATTTCATTCACATCACAGTGAAGATACTTAGGTTCACATTCTTGCCTCTACATTTCTGCACTTCATCTAAGTTTACTTTTAAAAGCTCCCAAGTTGTGCAGCAGTTGTATCTTCCCTCTATTGTCAATAGGGAAAGAGAAAATGCTCCAGTGTGCAATTTGGCCCATACAAATCCATGTTATAGTCCTCCTAGATTTGCTCATCTCACTCCCTCTACTGAAGAGGAAATCTAGAAAAATTAAGCTCTGATCTTTGACAACTTAGTTAAGAAATAGATCTATTCTCTGCCTCTAAGAAAACTAGTTGGAAAGAAAACATTCAAGGAAAGTGGAAATTAATTTTGTAAGATTTTTCTTGAGACCTTGTTCCTTTTATTCAGATCATATCTAACTACAACTAGTAATGTCATCTTCAGTCAGAAGTTTTGAGCTGTCAGCAACAGGATGTCACAGAACTTGTTGAAGAAACTCCCTTCAATAATCCAAGAAACTTTGATAGGCTCCATTTTGAGACCTCAAGGTACTGCTTCATGGAGGTACATTTTGATCGGCCATTCAGAAGGTAATAGGGACGTACAGTGCTTTGGGGCAGAGATCTGAACTATATACATATATTTATCTTAACAGGGAAAGCACAAATGAGTGAATACGTGCTGCAGTAGCTTCTTGAGTAGACAGAACAAGACAAGGTCAGGCAGGAACCTTCCACAGAGGACTGCAACCTCTCAGACATAGAACCTTATTTTATACCTAAGTTGGAACTGAGAAATTTCTAAGCAAGTCATTTTTTACTCCTGTAACAAAAGTACTGGAAGTATAACATCCAAAAGTTCTTTTCAGGATCTCCCAAGAAGGAAAAAAAAAGCACCTTCTGGCAATCACTTTCACATCTGCTATGAACCAGGGTGGCTCAGCTGGGTGAACTAGGTAAAACTATGCCTGAAAGTTGAACAGACCATTCACCTGTACTTTATCAATAGCCTCTAACTCCAAAACTAATAACGAGTAATGTTTGGACAGCTGGCAACATTATTGGAGTTATGCCATTGATTCTGGAGAAACATTAGACCCACATCATAGTGGGGTAAGAAAATACCTCTTCCTAGCTGTTCTTCAGAGTGTTAACCACAGAAGTACTGCAGACAACCAGCCATGGCTTTCACTGGTCAGAAAAGACAAAAGTCTGAACATATGGTGTCTCTAAAATGGACTCAACAAGCCCAGAACCTCAGCGACTGCTAAAGATCAAAACTCAAGGAGTGAAGACACTGACTTCAGAGATGGTTACATCTTAATGCTCCTTGTCATTCTGAATGCAGTAACTGAAAATTACTAATCACGAAGATGAACTGGCAGATATTTTCAA
The DNA here is from genome assembly GCF_002078875.1 of Numida meleagris. NCBI lineage: Eukaryota > Metazoa > Chordata > Aves > Galliformes > Numididae > Numida > Numida meleagris. Next base: position 53,512,537 of record NC_034411.1, read on the forward strand.
AGTGTTTTTTCATCACAAGACCATCATTTCTAAAGAAAGATGCCTTTAGACACTTGTATGTCTTTGCTGAAGGGGACCTTCAAAAGGAAGAGGAAAAGTCAAAACAGGGATGAGGAGTGTTTTAAAAAAGCCATATCACATATATGTGCACAAACACTGAAAAATCATTTTAGAAGAATTTCAAGACACAAAACCATTACAATTTTAAATGTTTTTTTTATTATTATTATTGTATTTCTCACATGAGTGGTTATAATTTTGGGGGCTATAATAATGTCATGAAGAATGATCTATGAAGTGAGTAAGAAAAGTAAAAGATCTTCTCTCTGTTTAGAAATTCCATCAAATCACAGTAAGTCATTAAAACAAAGAATGCAAAAAAAGAGGAAATGAACACCAGAACAGTCTCAGAGTGAATGTTATCACTGTTGCACTTAGCTATTTAGAAGAAAGGGGTTATGAAAAGTGCTCTTTAATGATTTTTATGCTAGCATTTTTGAACAAAATCTGGACCTTATTCTCAAAATATTTATGAGGAAAATCTAAAAATGAAATAAATATGTATAAAACTTCAGAGGACCCCTTTTTATCTTTTATCATTTAAAATAGAAGGCACGTGTATGTCCAGGTCTGGGAGAGGACTAAGTATCATATAACAAATTATGTACATGTGAGAAAATTAAGTTTTGCCATGACTTTCGTAATGGAATCTATTTTTTCGGAAATGTTGACTCATCAAAACTGAAGTCTTGTTTGGTTACAATAAAGGCAAATGTTGGCACACTCCCAAATCAAAAATCTGTAGAAAAAAATGCTTGAATATCTGATTCCATATTTTTTTTAATTACAAACTGTATTTTATCTTTTAAAATAACACTTTATTAAAAATTATTTATCACATTTTTAAAAACTTTTTAAAGTCAAAATTCTGTTCTGTCACAATTTCCCTGCTATCCATCTTGCAATTCAGGTCTATCTAGTCCAAGATAATGTGGGCACATGACTTAAAATGATAATTTCAAGAAGAGGCTTGTGCCTTCAAAATACATTGTTTGACAAAATAAAGCATAACAAATAAATATGACCACGGTATTTAAAGACCCAGGCCCAAAACTGCTCTTTAATCCAGAAAAAATCTACTGAATCCAAAGTCCCATTTTCTGGCTGTGTACAATCCCTCACTCCCAGACTCATTTTTAACCTGTCTTACTGCACGCTTTTTCATCTGACCAAAGTATACCATGAGGAAGTAGTGTAAACATTATACATGTCCAAGCAACCAATATCTACGAGCAGGCTATGAGACTATGGCACCTGGAGTCTATGGGAACATTGAGTCTACAAGTGCCTTATGCCATCCTTATGACAACACATCAAATTCTCTCAGAAATGATGAGTATTGCCCATGAAAATGTATTTTAATACACCAGGCTATACACTGAGAAAAGCAGAAGTGGAAAAAAAAACTTGCATACAGTACATTTTTCAGAAAAAAAAAAAAGAATGGTTTACTTCAATTCCTGCAATCTCATAAGTTTTCAAAGGATAAAGCATATTCCAAGTAATATGCTTTCTCTTTGGGTCAGAATTGTTTATAAGGAGCACCTTCGTCTAAGACTGGATTGCTGACGTGGTAACACTGCTCAGAAGAAAATTCCTTCCTTTGCAAGTGCAGTAGAAAATGGCCTTCACCACAAATTGCCACCATCCCTAATGAAAGTGGCTAGCTGAATGGCTAACGAGACCTCTCATCAGGGGATGTTAATGGAGAGGAATCAACCTTATATGCAATAAGTGAACAATCAGGTAATGGAGTCAAGGAACCTTATAGGCAAGGTGAAAAATAAATGCCAGGGACTTGAGAAATCTAATCAATGCCTGATTAAGCTAATTGAAGCCTGGCCACTGAAAATTAATGATTCAGAAAATTGCTCCCAGAACAGAAAAAAAGCAAAGATTGCTGGATCTCACATAAGAAACAGAAGGTTCAAATGTGAAAGCAGTTATCAAGAGATTAATACCTGATACCCAGGGTACATAAAAGTTTGCTGTCTCACCTTTCGCCACATTAAGTATATTGCTTCCCTGCTGCTTCTTCAGCCCAGGCACCCACCAAGTCTTTGAAGTCCATTAGCTTGATTTTTTTTTAACCGTAAGAATAAAGGGAGCACTAAAACAAAATGAAGAGAGCAGTAATGTTCTAATTACTCCAAAGTGTCTTCCTTTTCAACTTCAGTGCAAACAAAGGGCCTGTGTTCAAATTGCAAAACATAAAGTAGGAGTGCTAAAAATAGCTATGGCATGAAAAGCAAAATACACTCTAGAATGTCTCTAGACACAATTGTCCTGATCCTGGCCACCAGAGTTTTCCTAAGTAAAACTAAATGTTCTTTTACATACCCTTATTGATTTGGAGGGCTTAGCTATCATATCTTATACCTATTGATAGATCTATGGTTTCCTGGATCTCACAACTACTAAGGAATCTGCAAGGGGTAATTTTTAAAGAGAAAGCCTAGTATCAGAAAACTTGCATTTATTACACAGGAGTCTGCACCTCTACTTGGGAATTTTTCAAGGCAGTACAAATAAAAAAAAAAAAAAAGGTTGAAAACTATTAGGTAGACCTTTGGCACAGAGAACTGCATGAACTAGTGGGTAGGCAAGCAGGCAGCTTTAGTTCTTTCCAGACACTAGTAATCCAGGCACTTTGCTGAGCAATGAACAGTGATACTCCAGTTTTTAAAACCATTAAGATGTAAAAATAGTTAGAAGTGTACTTTTCACTAAGTTGAGCTTTTCTTAGGCCCTGAAATCCCAAACCAAATTCTTGTGGTTTACATGGAGTTCTGCTAAGCCATGAAAAGTAGATTGTGGACAGTCTGCAGGAGCATATCAAACAGTACTACAACTCATCCATTAAAAGTCTGATGAGAAGAAAATGCATGCTTTTACTAGTAGCTGTTGCATTCTTAAACGTATTCTGAACTCTTCAGATTATATGATCTGCAGCTCATTACTCATTTGAGATTTTTCACTTCTTTGCACTTACCTTTTTAAAAGCCACCCATGACAGAACTGAAGGTGTGACTGTATCCTTTGGAAGGGAAAGATTTAAGGATCACAACTTCAAGGCAATTCTGATTTTAGTCTGCCTTTACGGCAATATTGCTGCCAGCTTTGTGAGTTCCTGCTGAAGTGCGTCCTCATTTCTTTGACCTTGATTAAATGACTTTGGAATATGATTTTATACCTCACTGGTCTTCCATTAATAGACAGACTAACTTTCTTCTGCATGTGTAATCCTGAGATACCCCAAGTGTTATTTTTCCCCCAAGAAAAAACAAAGTATTTTTTTCCATTTTGTACTCTTTTATCAACACGATGCTACTTTCTCAAAATATGACTTTGCTCAGAACATCAAAGATCCTAATGTGTTACTATGCCTAACTCAGCCATGCCCTGATGCCTAATGGTGTACTTGCATACGATTAATATGCAGCTAAAGAGATTCCCAATGCTAGCTGAAAGTGACACTGCTAAGCAAGTCAGCAGTGAAAAGGAGGAAATGGGTGGGGTTTAGGCATCAATGCAGCTCAGAGAGGCATTTTGCCAGGGACTGTAAATCCTATCAGAACAAAGGGAATGAAAAATTCACTCCTTGGAATCTTGGAAATCTACTGATTTGAACAGATATTTTGAATACAGAGAATATAAAATCTAATCTGTCTACTGTGCTGATTCAGAAGGAAGACCTGAATCTCAGACTTCTACCTCCTCTAAACATCTTTTTCAGGAAATTTACACGCTTTCGTTTTCTTAGCTCACACTTTAAAAATGGATCCGTGATTATGTATACAAACATATAAACTTGTTTTAATTGATCTTGTGTTTCATTTACACATTTAAAGAATCAGTGAGTTGCAATATTCCTTCAAGAAAATTGTGCTGAATTTTGCCTGCCATATCATCAAGTGCTGTTTTTCTGGATTTTTTCTTTTTTATAACTGCATTTTTAATTATCCTATCAGTTAAGTTGCCAAGAGCTGAAATAAGCCTTACTGGTCTGTAATTCTCCAGGATATTATCAGGACTTTTTATAAAGTACAAGATTTGCTGCCCTCCAACTTCTGCCTTTAATAAGAGAATGCATACTTTAATTAGCAGCCATTTTACCCTTAAGTTCATTAACATCTCCACTTATGCTTTGTCCAGCTGGAGCTTTGTCCAACTTATTACTTTGCTCCCTTTGGACTCTTCAGCAACTTAGACTGTCCCCTTCTTGTCTGGGTGGAAATAAATCCCACATCTCCATCTTATTAAAGATGAAATTCCTTGACCTGTCAGTTGCTAAAATGCCATCTCTTGAAAAAGGATCTTTTCGTCTGTATCTGCCTTGACTTAATCTGTCAGCTACCACTGCTCCCTCGTTTGGGACAATCACAGAATCATAGAAATAGAAACCATACATAAAAGTCATACATAAAAATCCTTCTAAACTGCAATAGCTTCTATTATGTCTCTAACATTTTATTTTATTATTTGAAGACTACTGAAGTGAGTCTGCCAAGAGAACAAGGCAGAACTGAGAACTATATCAGCCTTCCCTCCTCAATGGGTAAAGTACTGTAATTTAGAGAAGTGGAGCTCAAAGGTTATTGGAGTAGCCCAGGAAAAGCTCTTCCATCTATTTGCATCTGCACATTTGCATTCTTCATTTCCCCTAAGTTACTGCCCTGAATCAGGATATCTTCTTAATTATCAGTGCATCAGGTTTCTCTTACATAGCTGTCCAGCCTTTGCTGTTGATTTAGGAGGACATCAGGTCAAAAGCCAACTAAACATCCTGTTCCAAAGTAACTAAGAAAAGCATTGGCTGCTGAGCTGCTATCAACTCCTTCTTCCAGACTGCACAATCCTCCTTTCCAATCTGCCAAGTGCTATTGCACAAGAAACTCTTTCCTGAAAATATTGGTAATTTCAAATATAGCACTATGTCACTTTGTAACAGTTCCATGGAAAACCATCAGTTTCAATTACCAGGTATGGTTGCCTTCCCCAGCTGGCATAAGTCTGCCAAAGTTAATCAAGTAAGCCTCTTTTCCAAATCAAGTTCGACATCAACAAGCTCTCAAAAAGAACCAAAGGAATCTCACCCTAATAGCGTATTGATGATTTATTCTCATGAAGTCTTCAGTCTTAAATATTCCTGGAATAGTTTCAGCAGGAAGAATTGGCTGTTCAAAGAGAACGAGTATAAAAGGACAGTCGAAACGATCAAATTAAAATTCGCACTTGAATTCAAATGACTGCATATAATTTTTTTTCAGTGTTTAGTCAACTGTAGTGAGATTTAACATTGATGTAGCAACCTACAGAAATGTTTATATTGTGCAGGTACTGATGAAATGTAGCACAGTAAGACATTTACATGGAGATTTAAAAAAAAAAATAAATTTGGAAAAATACGATATGAATACAGCTGAGCTAAATATTTCTGTTCACTACAGTCAAAAATCAAACACTGTATCAGAACTATACAATGAATACACACATCAATGCTATGATATATAACAAATGGAAGCTTTTGTTGGTTTACAGTGAATTTCACATAGTCTTTACCCACAACTACTTTGAGTGAAGTGGACAAGAGTAAGTTGCAGATCAAGAGCTAAAACAAAAAAAACTTCTAAATTTATTATAGCTACACTTTTACTCCATGCAACAATTACAAAATGCCACTCATGCATGAAATGCCATCTTAGAACTGATAAGATCAATTCCTTATCTAATTTTAGCTCTTGTCATTCCTCTTTGCCATACTCATCACAAAAAAAAAAAAGGCCAAGGAGAGGTGGGGGGTAAGTAACATTTAATAAATCTATTTTTAAAAAAAGGCGTGTATATATATGTTAAAATAATAGGCTTGTCTAAAAACATATTCATGTTTATGTGTAAACAACTGAATAGTTAAAATGAGCCAGCTTTGCATATGTAAGCAGCCTTATCAGAGTCCAATGAGATAAGTTCCAGGGGTGGATCATATTTGGAGACAATCTTTCTGATAAGAATTTCAGGGATCTCCTAGAATATGCACAGGAACTGAAATATAAATGTAAAATAATTACTAAGAATGTGTTCCACCTGAAATAGTAAAAGATAAGTCTCCCATCTGAATTCATCTGTTCCCAACAAAGAACAGACTCTGATTCTCTTAACAATTTCATGGTGTATCCTGATGTTACTGCAAGTCTTGAGAGATAAGGGTTTTCCTCTCTTAAGGAAATCAAGTTATTAAATTGGTCAAAGATGACTCTACCAGGAATGTATTCAAGTCTCCTGTAGTAATTACCTTAGGAATTTGTTTGAGAATCACATACAAAATTTTGCTCAGTTTTCACAGATAAAATATACTATGTACTAAAATTCCTAGGATTTTAATTTAATAAAACTTAAATAGTACTTAATTGAACAAGTTATTCTCTGTGCAGAGAAGAGCTCTGCAAGATCGACTCATTCTTTTACAGTGCATTACTTAAATCACCTAGGAGATTTCTAACAGATGATGAAATCTAAACAGGAGCAGGAACTTCAGTTATCTTTGGATGAACATATTTAGTTCCACATTCTATCCTAGCACCAAGGAAAATAAAACAGTCTAAACACACTTCAGTTTCATCTGCGCAATTCATTTGACATATTTTGGATTTAAAGAAGCAGTACCAAATATTTTTTTATTAAAGCTGCAGTTATTTTCATGTTTCCCTGTTTTTAACCTGCTTAAAATAGAAGTCTGTACAATTTCTTCTTTTGCTATTTTCTGACATAAAGTAACTGCAGTTAGAATTTGTTTAGAATAGACAAATGAGTCAAAGTTATAATTACAACAAATTATAGAGCAATCTTCTGTTATACCCAATATCTTTTTTAATCATTTATTGTGTTATACAGTCTCCCAATTATCAAGAGACTCCAGAAAGACTCTCAAGATGTTGTGACAGATTTTTGTTTGAGCTGTTTACGCTGAACTCTAGCGAGACAACAAAAATCAACAAACAAAAAGGACAAAATCATATGTTTTCCTTTTCAAAGAATATTCTTTCCTTGTAAGAAAAAAAAAAAAACAAAAAAAAACCAATGGATCACACCCAAACCTTACCAAAAAAAAGAGCTGATAATAAAACGTATATGGTGACAAGTTAATAGAGAAAACGTGCATAAAAAGAGGGTGAATGTTCAGTGAAACCTTGTCTATGCCCAGTTTTTCAATGCCTTTAGCAGTTACAAATATATTTTGTTCTATAAAATTCCATATTTTTTCAAATCTTGTCCAGATTTACATATAAAAAATGACAAGATTTTTAAAAATATGGAACTTTAAAGAACATATCTTGTCCAGGTTTACATTTTAAAGATGACCTTTCTTAATTTTCTTTATTTTTTTCTGATTTGTAATGGCAGAACTTTTCATAATCTATAAGCTCAGTGGTTAAAATTATTTACTGTGTACTATCTAGTTTTAAGGTCTGAGTACATAACGAGAAACTAACATTCAGAAATATACCAAGGGGAGCTAGCATGCAAACAAACTCAGCTCACAAAAAAAGTTTTGTACTAAAGCTCAGAAAGTTCTTGACATCTAGTGGAACTTTGAAGTACTAAATGAATATCTATCTCCTACATCTTCCTTCCCATTCCATGTGATGTTAGCAGTGTCAAAAGAGACACTGTGGTGTCTTCCCGTTCTTCCTGCCTACATATCAGATGGCTCATGGGTTTTCACTGAAGTGAGGATCTTCCTCACACACATGCAGATAGGAAAATGCTTTCCTATCTGGCTGCATAAAGTGACTTGCAAAGGACATCTGAATCCAGAGGTAGTAGAAGTTATACTAACATGTGGAAAACATTTGGATGTCTTCATTTCCAAGAACAGTATACTGATTTATTCTATACAACTTTGTTAATTTGAAGTATTGCTTTTCTTTATTGGCAAGGAAAGCTTTGCCATCAATTCTTTATGGAAGTCAACCTGCAACTACCAGATATAAGGACAGAACTTCTTCTCACCCTGGTAAAAGAAGATCTATGCATGCAGAATACAAGCAGCTCTGACCTACTCTATCCTGTCAATACCTGCATGTTAAAGTCTGAATTAAGATTATGCTAGTAGCAATAATAAAGAATTGGTGCAATATTTACCAAGGTGAACTGTGAGGAAAATGGGAAAGGCATGCTTCTGTTTCAGCACATACAGTTCTTAGAAGTACCTTCGAAAACAACTGAAAAATAAATTGCTTGGTAGTGAGTATGTTCAGAATGGAACCTCCGTGTAGGAATATGAACACACTGTAAAAGGGAAGAGAGAACATGTACGACCACAAATAAAATAACAGACACATGGTAAATAAATCTCCATCTGGAGCTCTAGTTTTAGGAAATGGGTACTGAACTGTGGAAGAACAAATTACACTTACTTCCAAATATTTTCATATACAATTTTCACACTGATATAAGAACAATGTAAACAGTTGCTAAAATAAATCACCGTTACTTCATTTGCAGGCTCTCTGACGTAGATGTTTCCTTCAACTTTCTGCCATGTGCCCTGTTCATGTTGCCCATCTTATTATGTTTCACTGCAGCACTCAGTGGAAGTGGGGATCCCAGTGCATAGGTCCCTAAAATGCTCACAAATCTAAGAAATTAGACCTGTCAGAATACCTTACACAATAATTAGGCATATCAAAGTACAAGAGAAGTTAAGTAATCAAGTCAAGGATTCCTTGACATTTGTCACAGAACCATTTATCCAACCAGCAATACAGATAAGCTCTTGTATTGTGATTCTCAGTACAAAATGCAATGAGGAACAAAAAGAGGCATACACTAGAACATCCGTATAAGATCACTGTTTAGTTGAAAAGAAGTCATATTCAAAGATTAGCACCAGGAAATGAGTGCCAGGGCTAGGCAGAGGTGGGTTCCCAATCTACCTATCTACATGCACCTTTAGGTTTCTGATCCCAACATTTAAGGCACCATTTGAACATTCAGTACTTCTGCTAATAAAGTCAATAAATGTTGTTATGTAGATGCAGACACAACCAACTAAATTATGACCAAGCACAACTTAGAAAAAAAAGAAAAAAGAAAAAAATCACTGAGTTGCTATACTTCCACCTCTTCCTCTCAGGAAAACAAGTAAGTAAATAGCAATATATAAAGAATGATTCTGGTTGCCCTGATGCTTAACAGCTATGGAAGTCTTCTTTGGTTCTCAGATTTAAATTTACCTGTTACTTGTCCATCATAATTTCCAAACCAAGGTCACATCTCCATTCCTCTTACTGTTGCTCTTCTATTTAGTTACAAAATATATACATGTAAAATTTATCTGAGTAGAAACTAGAATGCTACACTCCATCTCTCCAGGTGAAAAAAATCCATTATCAGGTTCCTATGTAGTGTTTAGGCTCTCACTTCAATCATGCCCCTGAGGATAAATGAGAGAGGACAGGTCACAGGCAGATGCATTTTAAGAGCCTTATTTACATCTAAGTCCCATGTATAGAGAACTGGGCACCTGACACAGTCTCAGGGGGGACTTAAAGGACTTAAATGAGGCATAAAATACAGAGCTGCCTAGAGACAGCCAATAGGAAATATCAAGCTTGGAGCTTCAGTGGAATTCCCACTATCTAAATATGACCCACAGTCCTCCTGTACCTTCCAGCATCTTAAAAGAAGTGTCTCTATCAAGTAATGAATCTGAACTACTAGTACATCTGTGCCAAGCTAGACTGCACTACACATAGTTGCCTACTCAGGTCCCAAGATCATGTAATCAAATTAGTATAGAATGTGATTCTTGTTAACAATTCCTGTCATGCATCAGGGCAAGCATCATGTATGGAATCATATTATGACTGTTACAAAAATATAGCTATAAGACTTTAATAGGGTTATACTATTTGGGCACCTCCACATTGCATTCCATTCTGAAATGTAGATAGGCTAAGACTTATCTAACTTCTTTTTCTTCTTTGTTTATATTAACACCTCTTGGTACTCTAGCAAGAACTCACACTCTAGGGTCCACAGAACACTTCAAGAGTGAATACACTTGATTTTAAAATATTGGGGCCTGACTCCAGGAAATTTTCTCAATCCAAATACACTTTGCTGAGTTTAAATTCAAAGCTTGGAGCGAGGTCCACGGGGTAATGAACTCAGGGGCTATTAATCCACAGCCTACAATTTGTAAATGCGCAGGATACTGAGTCAGTAGAAAAAATAATTTTAAACATCTGTGGTATTCTTTCAATCCCACATTAATTACACTGCTCAGATTGTAATGTTAGACAGAAATTTCAAGTCTCTGTACTGCTATGTTGAGAATGCTGTGCTTCGTTTTGTGTTTGTCACTGCTCTGCTGCAGTAGGTTTCCCGCACAACGCAAGCTTACGTTCAATTCTGTCCTACATTAATTCCACTGCTCACCTTGCATGCTTTTTCTTTCTCTCTTTGTCTGAAGTCCTTCTGAAACTCTTTGTTACACAGCATTAATTATTATTATTACTCTTAAGACAAAGGCTGTGTATATACCCCCACATCACTCCATCAAAAGGGTGATATAAATGAAAATCTAAATAGGCTGTTTAATCCTTTTGAGAAGCTAATAATTATTTTCAATCAGCAAAGACTATTCTGCCATTTCAAAGAATGATTAATGAGAGCAAATGTGTTTGTAATTTATTAGCAGCAGTTTGTTGGGGGGAGGGAAAAACTTAGAAATGGCAGCCATAGCATCAACATCTGATGATGTGAAAGCACTTCTGCTCCATATTATAGAGTCAAACATGAGGCTGCCTCTTTTTTGATTTATGCTCTGTACAGTGATACCGAGTGCCTGGGTTTTATTCATGAATGGCTTTGTAGTTATTTTTTTGTGGAAGTGTCATGCAAAAAATGATTCTTCCACTATGTACCTCTGCCATAACACTCGTTCAGCCTTCAGTATTCATCAGAGCATGTTTTTCTAAGAACGGAAGTATATCTATCACAATAAAACTGGAGGGAAAATGCAAACAAGGAGAAGGAAAACATAAGATTGACCAGACTGAGATACAAGCAGCGTTGAATCCCTATATCATAACACTTGGTGAAGTAACTTTATGGCCTGCGCACAACACGGTGTCTGAGTACTGTGGAGATTTGAATTTGTCTCAACACCTGTGTAAGAAGAGAATATACCTGTGTCATGAGCAGGAAACAGAGGTATAGGAAGGCTAAAAATTCCTTAAATCCCATTATGTTCCTACCTGCTTGGTGAGTTACCTAAGTACTTCTAAAATATGACTTTTAAGATAAGACAGTCCTCAAAGAGGACTGTAATGACTAAAATGGAACCTAGGCAGACCTTATGTGCCTACACTGAAAATAAACTCATCTGGCAGTTTCCAGATTCAGATGTCATTTGCCATGAAAGTGCTCTCTGGCACAGAACTTCTCCCCCAGCCTAAGATGGAATGAAACCTAGAAACCAGAAAGGCAATTCCTACATCAAAATCAGCCAAGAACTGAATTTTCCAAATTAAAACATGCAGCATTTCCAAGGGCAGAAAAATTCAGCCTATGGTATTGCATACATTCTACTTAGAATATAGAGGCAATGGATTATCTGCAATATGGGAAAATACAGAAAAGCCTCAAGGTCCAAAACAATAACATTTTTGCATGCAAAGAGTGCATATTGGGAACACTGACCAGATGATCTCCAAAGATCACCTGTAACCTAGCAGGTCCTTTGCTTCTATGATTCTACGCTTCTGCTCAGACCTTCTCGTAGCCTGAAAATTAGGAAGGTGCAAGTTTGATCTGATATAAGAAGGATATGAGAGATATGACACAGAGACTGACCTTCAGTGTTCAACACAACATCCTCATTTTGAGGAAGCAGTGTCTGAGCTAATGAACTGTGTTTTTCAACTTAAGCAATAGTTACTGCACAAAGGAGAAATGAATGAAATATTATGACCGCTTTGTGAGAAATCAGAAATACATATATATATATCATTCCAAACAAATTCACCTTGCAAACCTGCCAGTTTCTGTTCAAGTCAGCCATAGCCCATATAGGCACTGAATTTGGCAGTGTTATGTGGATTATCTTTTCCTAAGAATTAACTATTCTTGTAGCATTTTGCCTGGATGTTCGACACAGATACACTTCCCTCTCCAACTAAGAGCTGGAATGCATAGATTCTTGTTCCACTTCACCTTTATTCAGCCAATTTATTTACAGTAAACAATATAAGGAACTACTCAAAATTTTTGTTTGATTGATTATGAATCACAGGTTTGGGGTCCTTCTTTTACATCACAAGGTAGTGTCCACAGCTGGAAGCAGAACACAGTCCTCCTCAGATCAATGGTCTGCTCTGATATGACAAATTCTGTGTTTTCATTCTGTTCCCTTTGATGCTTCTCTCTTTTCTCAAGCTTCATCTTGTTTTTATTCTATACATTGTATTTGGTTGAATTAGACTACAAAGTCTTGCAAAAGACATTGGATTGAACAAGACTTCAAAAAATGGCTTAGTACATCTGGATAGCTCAGGGTTTGAGTGACACTTTAATATAACTGGATTTTTTCAAAATGATGGACACCTGCTCTTTGAAAATCAGGCTTCTCTTCAGCTGTATGAAGATAAGCACCACAGAAGCAATGCACCTGAAACTAATAGACACTTCTGAAAAATCCTGTGCCTTTACCATGACTGATAGAGAACCGTGTGCAGCATTCTTTTAAGAAAGAGCCACATTTCTGATTCAAGGGTAACAGCATCCCTGGTTTCATGTGCAACTACCTCTCATAGTGCACAGCTGTATTAATCTATTCTGAATAAATGAGAAGAGTGCTAAATTTTTAATGAACAGTGTTTCTACCTGTGTCAAGATAATGAAAGAATATAAAGCTCTTCTTAGAACTTTACAGAAAGCAAGAGTAATTAGGTGCTAGCAGCACCTATAACCTTGGGCTGATTGCATCCCCACATTTTGTGCAGAGAGGGGATTTTTTGTGTGTGTGAATCTATTCTTCTGAAAGGAAAATGATTCGTCATTGTTATATTGCTCAGGGGAACAGTGTCAGGAAAAATGAAGCTCTAGCCCAAAGATAGCTCTGTACTCCCACTGTTCCATAGGAACACTGAGGTTTACAGAGCAAGGGACAACAGCTATATGCTGCAAAAGAAAGTGACCAGTTTCTGAATATTCATGTAATTACCACTTGTACTTCTGCATCTTATAACACAAAAATCTGAAGTGTTTTCCTTACCTCACTGCTAACATGTTGGCAGGGGAATGACAAACAGTATTGAGGCAGGATTCTCATGTCCACCTTGGCAAAAGCAGACTATCCTTTAGCAAGTTTCTTGCTCTGCCTTGTCGTTCCAAACACCTTGTGGTGACACGGCAACTCTTTGCTAATAAACAAAGTACGGCATCCTGTCTGTGACAGGACACTTGCATGCCTCTCTCAAGTCAACATGGTGTCAGATTTCTTTCGTCCAACTTTGAAATGCAACATCCTCCCCAAGAAAGTATGTGTGAGCAATGATCATGTAACTCACACCAGACTATGACACTAGCCTGGGACAAGTCACATTTATGAGGCAGAATGAATGTTCACCATCCTGCTGCCTAATGAAATCAAAATATGTGAATAAATCCAGTGCTAATGGAGAATACCATTTATCTGAGCATGGATTATTAAAAGACAATGTTTCCATTTCCCTGAGTTGTAAGAAAAGACCTCTACCTTGGAGGTCTGCAGGTGTCTTGGGACTGCTTAATTGATCCTTGAAAACTGCTGTGGATACTGAATTTGGAGGACTTGCTGGCAGCATCAGCACTGGCCATGATGATGTGGCTCTGACAGCTGGACAGGCCAGATGAATGTCTTTAAATGTGAAATAAAGTAATGATCTTTCTCTGCATGCTCAAAATGCTTAACTGGACTACAGTGCAGTATTTTAATGGTGAGGGAATAAAGATATGAGGGGACATATTGAAATAGGTTCTACTTATCACTCAGAGCAGGTTTATCCTGGTTTTCAAGAATGCAAGAAGGAACACAAACCAGCTATCTCAGCTTACCACGGAGACAAAAATAATGTTATCAAAAAGAAAAATTCTCTCTAAAACGTGGAAGGGTAGTGACAGAGAGGTGAAAGTATGAAAGAGAAGCTGATCTCAATTTGTTATGTAGGACATGTATAAGAAGAATCACTGAGACAAAAATGGGTAAAGGGCATAGCAGTGCAAAATACTGTGGTGTAGGAATACTTACTACCGAACTAGCAGAGACCTTGACAGAGGACATAAGAATGTCTGAAGACCTGAATTAGGTTTTTACACAATCCAGCATTAAAATAAGTAGATAATGAATATATCCTAAAATGTGGTTTAAGCATGTCAGGGAATAAGAAAAAATGATGCTGATATAGCTTCTGCCACCATCAGGCTCAAACAACAAAGACATATGTAAATTTAAATGGACAAGAGTCTGGAATACTGTTGATTCTAAATAGCTGACACGTGACAAGACTCAAAGATTACGAAAAGCAATTTGTTGAAAAATAAGGACAAAAGTGCATGCTATCATAAGGTGTGTATCATAATTATAGAAAGATTCCTGTTTTAGCCTTACCTATTTAAAAAAAAAAAAGAAGAAGAAGAAGAAAAGAAAGAAAAGAAACGGTGAAAATAGGGAGCATCAAGGCAACACAGAGGACATAAATCTTTAGCTGGTGTCAATAGATAATAAAGGTTTTTGGAAGGGTGGGGATGGCATTATTGTAGTTGTACGGTGATTTCACGCTGATAAAATCCCTCATGTTTTATCTGACAGATTTTAAATACAGAAACCCAAGACAGTTCTAGAAAGAAAAGTTATGTACATGTTCTGCTTGATTCAGAGGGAAGTTACTCTGCACATCAATCAACTATTCTAATGAATAAGGAATCAGACAAACTATACAGAAGTAATTTTCTATATTCAGAAAATCTGTTTTTATGGATAGATGCTATGGCAGCAGCTCTGGGGAAAGGTTAGTTCAACGTATATTTCATAAGAGATTTGAGTTTGACCATGTAATTCAGCACGACTTGTATTATACAGATCAACTGTGCCAACACTACCCAGTGCAGACAAACTACATTAGTGAAGACAAACAAACAAATATTATTACTGTAGTTTACTCTGAGCGTTAACTGCCTACCTTGCTGCAGTTAGATGTCCCCACTGCAGATTAAACCTGATGGGAAATACATCAGTTCATAACTCATTGCAAAAAGAGCCTGAGTCAGTCCAGGTAAAACTGTGGAGTCTTCCATAAAGGCAGAAGTGATAGGCAGGTTTATAAATAAAACAAAGACACGTTGTTTTACAAAAGCATACAATGCCAACTTAAAGAGGGAGATGGGATCAAACCACAACAGAAAGAGACTAGCAATGTACACTGCTGTCTTCTTAAAGCTTTTGTCAAAATGTGTTTTTCTTAAGCTTAGACAAGGCACGTTACCTTTAATACACTCTAAACTGACTGTTTAAAGCCTCACAGGGAACCTAGACTCTACCAGGTTATCATGGGTTAAAGTTGGTTTCACATGTTAACATCACACCTTTAAGTCTTTGTCTAGACAGAGCATTAGAATAGATAACTTGTTTGTGGGATGCAAGTACAGAATTAGATAACAAACTGTTCCGGTAGGCATAAAGAAAAAGTCAATGTTCTGACAATGGATTGCAGAAGACAGAAGTAACAAGTAGGGCTCCTTGGGGATGCCTGTCTAGCTCTCTGCTCTTTATTGACCTTGAACAGTGCTGCCTGAATGTGGCCAAAAATATGTGATAACTGGAAACATCATGAATGTCTCGTACACTTAGAGATGTTTCATTTATCCACATTTAAGTTAGAGGAGACACACTACAAAACAGCATTAAAGCACCTGCACTGACAAAGGTAATGCCATCGTGCAATGCATTTGAAAAGACTTTTGGGAGCACATCCCCTGCACCATTAGCTTGTATTAATCTGAGCTTCACTGCACATTCTTTTCCTGTGCTCAGTGAGAATGCGCAGCCAATTTGTCTAAGCATCTGTAGGAGCCAATTTACCTAAACACCATGGGAAAAGATAGAGGGAATGTATAAGACTCTGAAAGAACAGCAGCACTTGAGTGTAGCTGGATTACTAAGAAGTTGCATTTACAAATCTGATCTTCAGCCTTTCATCACCTGACATTTGTCAATCTAGTAAAGAGGATGTATTCCTAAATTACAGAATCACAGAATGGCTTGGATTGGAAGGGACATCATTCCAAGATTTCAGTCAAGAAAGCCTTATTTAAAACATATCTTTCCTGATCATGTTAATGGGCAGACAGATTCAGTAAAATGTTGTTGCATGGAAATAATTATATTCTGGCTAAATCGAATCAACCAGTGTCTGATTTGCATGCCAAAGGTAGTTTAACCATATAAAAATACATAGATGTTTTTTGCTGTGCACTGTATCCACTCTTTTTTTTTTTTTTTTTTAAAGACTGTGTAGCAATTCATCTAAGGCAACATCTAAACTTTGTCTGTTGTGCCTCAGGCATAAAATTAAACTAATCAACAAGTCAGGATTTAGGAAGATATTTCCCCCAGTGAAACGTTCTTTGCTAGCATTGCAGCAAAAGCTAACCTGTGCAGTTTGTTTCCTCTGATTCCAAACTTGCAGTTTTCCTTTTGCTAAAACTATCAGGGCTTAGTATTGGATGTGCTGGATTTTATTTTGTCTTTCAGTATAAGTGACCATTTGGGCCCTAAGTAGTTTAACCATTCCAAAGCATATCATAACAACATATTCCCCAGGCTTTCAAATCATAGTCTGTCACACCCATGGAGATGTGGCAGATAATTGGGTGTTTACCTGCTAGTTCAGTATCCTTATGTCCAGCTGAAACAACACAGGAGAGGTGAGATAAATGAATAGTGAAAGCTGATAGTCAGGTTCACATCTTTTGTCCTTGAAAAAAAAAACAAACAAACAAAAAAAAAAACACCACAAAACATTCGTATCTATTTAGAACAGTCAGGAGTGAATAAATGCACATATAATTTCTCACAGCTTGAAAATCACCTGTAGGATTCTCTGTGGTTATAACATGGGCAGAAAACCCCAGAAAACTGTTCAAACACAAAGGGAGTTTCCCATAATGATCCGTATTTGAGATCCAGCTTATTAATTGCAGCACGGTTTATCTGACGGTACCTCCCTCTGATTCTAAAAATAGGACTGTCAAAAGGCATTGCTGTATCAGCTGGTTCCTCTCTACAAGTTAATCTATTATACAAGAAAAGGACTTTACAAATGACTACATTAAAGACATCTAATGAAGTCAAAGCAGCTGTTTTAAAACATATTCAAACAAAATCCCGTCAATGAGATTTGGCCTCTGAATTTCATGTTGTACTATTAGGTATGTAAAAATGGAGCTTTTCAGGGAAATGAATTCTTCAATTTAAGTGAAAAGTCAGGCTATTTGAGCACCTCATTATACTCTGTATTGAAGATCTTTCTCATCCATATTATCCTATTAAGGATTGCAGTGATACCCACAACTGCATTCACTGGTGTAATAAAGGACATAAGCAGCACTCATACCAGTGCTTTTGATGCTTCTGTCTTTATTCAAGCTTAGTTCCTATTTATCTCAACAGAAATTTTGTTACAGGATACAGAGTTAAGCCGTGTGTTTTTAACCCAACAATATACTGCATTCTGTAAAAATGTAATTTACTGGGCCTTACAAAATATCAAAGCTTCAGATCGTTATTAATTACTGATGCATGCATATTATTCCTCCTACCTACTGACAGATCTTCTTTGAAGCAGAATGGGTGCATTTCCTTCAGGCTGTTCTGCCTTAAAAGGGTCAGCTTGAAAACCGCATCTTTGTCACGCCTATCAAGTGTGGTATCCACAACAGTAAAAATAACACTTTAGGCTACAGTAACTGAAAGAAGCAACAAAGAAATATATACCGTCTCTTTGACATCTGATTATGCGCCCATCCTAAACAAGCTGGTATAGACACGTCTTCCGTGTTCAAGCTCGCATTTCTCCTTCATTCAACACTCTTCTGCATTTCATCAGGGGATTAAAAATTTCCTTAATTTTTTTTTTTAATAACTGCGAGTATGTTACTTAAGCGCACTTCACCAGAAAGTGCATACGTCTAACCAGAAAGTTTAACGTTGCAGGAGGGTCCCTTTTGTTGTCCAGAATAAAAAAGAAAAAAAAAAATCAGTCTGGTGGTTCTGGGTAGGTTTTGCTCCAGAGTGATAAAATGGGGGTATATACATTCCATTCCAAGTTATGAAAGGGATATCCATTGCATTGAACACAAGACATAATGCTTAGGAAATCATTTCTGTAAGGGCACAAGCCTGCTTTAATTGCAGACAATTTGAAATCTGATATTAAAATCAATGGGAGTAAGTGCAAATACTTATTTATGTAGGAATTGTTTTAAGACATTGTACTTCAGCTAGCAATTCTGACACCTAAATTGCTATTGAAAGGCCTGGGAGATTATTCCGAGTTGCAAATACTTACATACCAGAAGAAAATGGGAAGTCCCCATGATTTGCCTTAATTTATCCCTTCCAATTATCACTATTGCCTTTTACGAAAGTTGCAGTACCGTATCTGGCAAGACCTGTTAACTTAGGCATGACTCACCTAGAGTAATAGTAGTTACAACATGTAAGAATGTCGGAGATGATCACTAGTAAGTATAAACAGGAGGGAAAAGTCTGCCATAAAGCAGTTAGTTACAATCTATCACAAAGTGCAACACTAACCTTATTAAATACAAAACATCAAATTAATGATGGCTAAAATACTCCATTTGTGTATTGTATAATAAATACCTATTTAAAAGTGGCATTGTCATGATGCATAAAAAACAACCAGATGGAGATATATAATGGGTGTTTTTTCAAACCATAAATGTGACACAAATTAGTACACTTTTTGTTTAATTTAGCTCCATGACTTCTTTCCATCACTTTCTGCTTTTTCTCTCATACTCCTTCCATTTCCTTTTCCTCCCACTCCCATCCCACCCTACCCTACTCTTCCTCTTCTTGATGCTCCCTGTCTACACCCGCTGTGTTCATCTTGTTCCAACTCACATTCACTGAACAAAAATACTTCCACAGTAGTAAAGCAAACAGTACACCTCATCCTCTAGCCACGGCCTTCAGAGCCTTTTATTCACTGCTTTTTTGTTTCTGTACACTGCAAAGAAGTGCGTAAGTACAAGTACCAATTTGTTTGTTCGCATGCTAAGTTGGAGAACGTAAACAACCTTTCAGGTAATCCCTTGGTGGAATGAGTTACTCACCTGACAGATACCTTAATTTCAGCACTGTGACCAAGTGGGTTGCACACAGGACTGGAAACAAAGGAACTTCTAAGTGCAAGAAATAGCTTTAATGAATTATTCTCTCAGTGGATCCTGACAATTCATTAGTCCTCTTTGCCTCAGATTATCTGCAAAGATTGGTGTAATAACGCTTTGCTTGCCTTCCTCTCAGGATTTGTGAGAGACAGTCTGACATCCATATTCTTTTCTTAGATATATACACACTTGAATTTCATTTATTTCATTGGGAGTTACACTGTTTTCATCTGAATGCAGAACTCAGCCCTTCTCATTCAAGATTATGATGTTCTCTGAAGATGTAGAACTCAAGTTTTATTATTCTTCTATTAAGAGACATATACAAAATCAAAACTTGAACAGAAGGCTGTTACTTCCATTAAGTAGAGACATGACAGGAAAAAGCAACTAAGAAAAATGAAAAGTGGTGTTCCCCTTAAATAAGAATAAATCTTTGTCCTGGAATAGAATGTGGAATCAGAAGATGCGTGCTTTCAGGGGAAAGTATGTTAAGTGCTGAAGACATTGACTAAATTGTTCAACAACACTTCATGCTTACTTAATGACTGATTACTCAGTAACATTCCCAAGGTCAGCAAAACCTTGAGTATCTGTCATCCTTATCCCAGTTCCATGAGTTAAAGTGACCAAAATTACCATAACTTTGGACAGCTGGCATTTTTAAAGGTTGTGTCCTTTTTTTATATTGTTTATTTATTTAAGCATAGTTAAAAAAAAAAAAAAAAAATCAGTATTCCACCCATTCCAAGCTAAGCTGTAATAAGCAGCACTCATCTCCACTTAGACCTAACTTTAACTTCCCAAAATTTAAAAAAAAATCTTCAAGAATCCTGTCTTCAGTCCCCTCATTTCTCCTCCCAGAGAATATGTACTGGAAGAGGCTGCATGACCCAAAGGTCAATAGATTCATGCTCAGGCAATAAATGGAGGAAGCAAATTCCATGGTAATAGATTCCTGACTTAGATGTGCCCTGCATCCAGCCCCTCATCTGACCATTAGCTCAAGCTTCTCAGGTATCTCCAGTTCAGTATTACCACAGATGGAGAGGAGATGTTCTTTTTGTTAACTAGGAAAAACATATTTATGGCTTTAGGATGTAAATCTAATTCTTTATCTCATAACCGTAAACATATCAAAAGGCAGCACAGATCGCAGAACAAGAGCTTTTCACTGTTTGGCATGGGAAACAGGAGAGCATGCACATTTTGTTCCAGCTGGAGCTCTAGACAGCCTCTAAAGCGTGGCACCATGAAGATCATTTTGCCATGAGCTAATGATGAGGTTTTAATGCACAAATCTACTGAAAGGAAAGGTTAAAAATGCCAAGTCATTTTTAAGTATTTTTCAGCTTTTGGACATTAGAATCAGCTTAAGTAAGGATCTATAATAAAAGCAGTACACGCTGCCTCAACTAACTATAATTTTAAATGGTTCGGTAAAACATAACATGAAAAAAACAAAAAACCTGTTCATACCAAAAATGCTATTCCTAGAATTACATTGGAGTGCTGTGGCATTACAGTATAAATTTATATCCTCACAGGAGTATTAGAAAAATGGGTAAATAAAAATGCCAATTTATACATACATGAAACATTTTTATTGCTAAAATGAAGTGCTTATTGTAGAAACCAATTATTTAGCTATGCCACACTTTAGATTTTATGAACTAAATCTATAAATGACTTGGGTGCCTAACTCCACCCTTAGGTACCCCAGGTTAACATTTCAGCATTTCCTTCAACCCATGAATCCCTTTCTAATTGCTGCTGATATTTGAGGGGATAGTAAGAGATGAACAGCCATCCACGAGCCAGAATGTGAAGCTGCTCACAGCCCTACCCTCATGCTCAATCCATACTGGAAATCTCACTTTCAACATTTTTGGAGAATGTAAGAGAGAGCAACAAGATCAGGGCACACACACATATGCTGGGAAATACATTCTGAAGTGTCTCTGCCCAGTTCATTGAATGAACTTGAACCCATTCTCCTGTTTTTCTGGGTAGTGGCCAAATGTCAAAGCTACTCTACTCTCATACTATTTTGAGAATATCTATCTCAATCTGTTCTGCTGTAGCTGCTCCGCTTTGTATAAACATTTGTACAGTTACTGGAACGAGTGTGAAACTGAGTTTCCTGAATGACAACTTTAACCAGTAGGTTAGTCTCACTGGCTCTCTTTCCCAATGGAATGGAACAGCCTTCAGTAGGATACACTTGCCCAAACATACTGAAAATCTATATTCACATGTTGCTCCTAATCAAACCAAACACAAACCTGAATATTGGCCTACTATTTTGTATCCTCCCCCACAACACAATACAAAAAACCTGTGATACACTATTTTCCAAGGGATTTCATGAGAAATTATATACTAGAATGACCTCTACTCAAAATTCTGAGTAGAAAAAGCAAATCATTCCAGCAGAGTGCATCCAGGGCTCCGTCAACACAAACAGGTGCAGAGCCAGAGCAGCAACTTCTTGATCTGAGCACCAAAATGCAGGGTGAAGAAATGCACAGCGAAGAAATGCACAAAGGTATTGGTCACATCCACAGTGAGCTAAGCATGGGCTATCAGCTTCTCACAGAATGGTACAGTGAAGACCTTGCATAAAAACAGCATGACAGATAATTTGGCAGCCAGCTCACTTACTGGAAAATTCCCTGAACACACCAACCAGTTTCCAGAATATTCTTGTTTCCCATCAGCCCCAACTCAGGAGACTCTCATGGTTGTAACAGGAAGAGGTTACCCTGTGGTGCGCTGAACCACCCCAATATTTAAAAGCTGCCCAGATATGCATTTGTCAACAGCCTTAAACTAACAGTATTTTGCTTTTAATCAAGAAAATTTAACTCAGATTTATCCTGAGCAAATAAAGCTATTTAGTGAAAAGTTGTTAGGTTCTGTGAGATTACCTGTTCCTATGATAAAGGAGTAAATGTACTTCCTCACACCTTTGGCCAGTAGAGCCAGTATTCAGAAATATATACGAAGACTAACATCAAACATACCAGTCAGCAACAGCAAGAGATGCCCATTTTAATGACCCACTCTTGTGTTCACAGGACTGAATATTGTTGATAATGGAAGATGACGATGGTGGTGGGGGGGGTTATACCTGGCAATGAAAAATTAAGTCATTCTCAAACATCTATTCATTCCCTGCCAGGAGGGTACTATTATCCACATGGAAATAGCAAGCAATTATTCATCTGCTCTAAGAGCCCTCTTCTATAGAGCACCATCCTGTGACCACCCTCACATTAAATTTGGGCTTGTCTACACATGGAGCTGTTCCTGATTAATTGTTCTTGATTAATGTCATGTGTGGCCAGAGCATTCACATGTGGTATTAATCAGAAATAGCTTTATGTGTGGACAAGCCCTTATACACACTAGTAGTCCTAACAAGATCAGCAGGATTGGCCCATGCTCAGCACCTCTTGGGGAAGATGGCTCTTATGTAATACAATATAATATGCTCCTCATTCAGTCTGTGGCTCCAGCTATAAGGCATTCTCCAAATATTTACCTAACACCTTGTGAAGAACAATCCCAGGTGCTTTTCTTAAAGACAATGGTACTTGCCTTTAACAGTGCTGGAGGCAGTTGCTCAATTTGGAGACAAATGTGCAAACGTTCTTTAATTGCTCTCTCTTCTGATGTACATCCTTACTCTCATGGAACTAGAGGGACAAATCAGTCTTAAGCCTGTTCAAGCTTGGATGATTTTTGCTCAGACAGCAAAGAAAGGGGAATTGAGTTCACTTAGCTGACTCCACATAAAGCAGACTAAGGGAGCACTTTTCCCACCAACAGCCTATAAACTCATTTCTTCCTAGGTAACCACCAAATGTTGCATACTCCTTCTTTCTTTGCCCTGGTGTTAAGTTC
Source organism: Numida meleagris (assembly GCF_002078875.1). Taxonomy (NCBI): domain Eukaryota; kingdom Metazoa; phylum Chordata; class Aves; order Galliformes; family Numididae; genus Numida; species Numida meleagris. Next base: position 53,535,970 of record NC_034411.1, read on the forward strand.
TCATTCTTTTGAGTTCTTTTTACCCACATATTTCTGATGTATGGAGACATCCTTCTTTCTCAGCAATATTTTTTTCTTTCATTTTTTTTTTCCTCCAAGCTAGTTCAATTCTGTATTGTATTATAGTGAGCCAAGCTGTTATTACTCCAAGTGCCACAATTCAAAACTACTTTCTTGAACAATTATTTACTGTTTTGGTTTTGGTTTTGGTCTGCTGGGCACCTACACTCAGTTCTGGCAGCAAACAGAATTTAAAGAATAATTCTCAGCAGAAGTTATTAAACCAATGTCATCTGAGCACTCCAGTTTTGTTATTTATATACACAAAACTAAAGCAGTACTTAAATTTACTGGCCATGATAAAACACACTTATTTTGATGGAGACTATCTCATGAATGTTTTTTTTCCTGGTTCCATACTAAGATGTTTCTGGTTTTATGATGATTCAGAAACTGAAAATCGATTTATACAAACATTAATTAAAGAGAACACTTCTGTAAACTTAAACTGTTGTGCTCTTACCCACATTTTCTTCATTTTTGTAAATCTTATTTGTAAAGTTTTGAGATCTGAGTTTTTCTGGAGGGTTGCAGGTCAGATGGGGGTTTAACAGCCTGTTTATTTCATACTGTAAATGATACGTCTGTGTGTTAGCTGTGGCTTTGGAATTCTCTTTTAACAGTATATCACTTGTTGTAGACCAGGTGTTGACTGGTCAAATTACAGGAACATGAAGTATAATTTGTACTTGTCAGGCAGGCAGCTGCTTCTTAAAGGTATTAAGTACTACCTTTTTCACCTGATTCAGTGAAAAGAGATCTAAATGTGTGGTGGGCAGTTACACCCTCCCAGTGTGCCTCCACCTGCATCACCCTGTGGATGGTGCTTTGTTATCTGAGCACTGGAATCGTGATGGGCCCAGCTGGAAAAGAAGAAAAGAAAGCAATGTGGGAGGAGCAGAGCTCTTAGAAACCATTCCTGGTTTTGTAAATAGGAAAAAACAATTTTAATCTGAGGTGATGTAGTTTCCAAGTGATTAAGCCAGAGAGAAATATTAATTTATTCTTCCACTGAATAAGAAGAGGCATGCAGAAAGTCCCTAATGCACGCAAGAGGCCAAACTGCCAGATAAGGGAGCCAAAATTATATTTCAAAAATCACTTGCTATGTTAATAATTAGCCAGTAATATGGTAATTTGGTAGGTGCAGGTCAGTTAGTCAAAGCTGTTGGTACTTAAGTCCCCTATATCTGCTATTCAAGAAGCCAGGGAGATTTCAGACTGGGTTTAGTCCTGTCCCCTGAACCAAGTCATTTAAAAGACTGCTTTCTGGCTTGAACTGTCACTTGCTGTTATTGGTGTACAAGCAGAGTGAAGCTTCTGGTTTAGTTTCTCTGAAAGGAAATAAAATTTCATTAGCACATACCAACACCACTTTGCAAACTAAAACAGAGCATGGTAAGCAGAGGCAACAAGGGAATTAACTTCAGAACTGCATTGCTGCTCCAATCTGGAACACTACACATAGCTTCAGGCACCTAAAAAAAAAAATTCTTGATTTCCAAAGAAGCCAAGTACCAAAAGTACCAATAGACCATTTATTATCAGAAACAAAGCCATGTTAAAATGACCAATTAACTAAAGAAAAAAAAAAAAAGAAACTTCATCCATTCTTTCTAATGACTCATATGATAAATCACTGAATTAGAAAGTTCCTAAGCAGTTTTTAGAGCAGAGGACTGGAGGCTAAATATTCAGGCCAAAAGCTACGAAGGTGTAAGGATCCCAGCAGCTGTGTGGATGGTCAGTGCACACTGAAATTACTCGATCTCAATGAGGTGCCTAAGTAACTTCATGCATCCTGTTTTCTTTTCCACTGAAAAAACTAGGATAAATAATTTTGTAATCTCGGGTTAGATTAATAGATCTCTGATTAGGTTGTCATATAATAATTTTGTACTTAATCACTTCAAATGCAAAAACAACTGAGAGACTTTCAGACTGTAGATAAACCAATGCTACACACACTTTTTTGTTTATTTAATGGATGCTGCATAAACAGGGATTGATTTTGCAGCTATTGCACTTGTACAGCCCTTAGCTGGGGCAATGGGTGCTTGTATGGGAAGAACTACCATACAAGCAGTCCTTATAATGCACTTATTGACAAGATTAAGCCTCAGTTTTCCTTCAAAGCCATTACAAGTTGCATCACCATTTCAGTGTTCTTGGGTGGCTTCTGTACATTTCCAAGTGTGGTGTTAACAAGAAGTTCTAAAAACGTGTATAGCAAAAGCCTAATGCTATTAAAAAATAAATAAATCCCATCAATTGTCCCCTGTACAGGATGTTGCTCTTGGTGATCTCTCCAGTATTATACAACTGCCTCCAAATTTAAATGGAAGGCAACACGATTTTAAAAATTGGTTTGGACGAAACGCTAGAGAATGTGTTACAATGCAGGGAATCATCAGGCATAAGCAGTGCAGATGCCTGTTATGAATGACGTAACTTGTTATTTGCATCTTGAATCTCTGTGATATAATCTCCACTCTAGTTTGCAATTATTAGAGAAATAAATTAATTTCTTGGCTTTGAGGAAGTTGTGAGAGGAATAGAGGAGTGAAAAGAGTAAATCAAATTTTGTAGAACCACGATTCCAAAAATAATTCAAAAATGTACGTGGGAGAAAAGGGTAAAGGGCTATGGAAAAGAAATTAAGTACAGCATTCAGTTAAAGAAAAAAAGTTTGCATTGCTAGAAAAGTGTCAACAAATTTCATTCCAGCTTGCTTGTTCTGTTTCACTATTGTTTGCCTTTTAAAAAAAATATGTATTTACTGTTCCATGCACCAATTATGAATTCTTAGCAGGCCTTCCTTCTAGAAATTTAAATTAGATAACAAAAATAACCTCAAAAGCAGAGAGAGATTTTAAATAGATCACCGAAACCAACTGCAAAATTCTTTTATAGTAGGGGGGAAGGGTAATGCTTTTTAAGAGTGCCTTAAAATTAACCTGAGTACCATTTACTTTCAGCATGTCGGATTTGGCAGTTCTAATATGAGGTTAATGTGGAAGTGAATGTAAAAAGTTTTAAAGCTTTTTATTTGCCAAACTGGAATCCCATGAACTAAAAGCTTTGGGAAGCCATCATATCAAGTACCAGACAAGGATTATGTATAATGCTCCAAGATGCATGTTATTGAGGGAATAGAGTCAGGGAAGGAGTTGCTGCATCTCTTCTTTCTGCTACCTGGAATAATGAAATAGTTTTCAGAATACGTGTTACTTGAGGAGATCAGCAATCCTGCTATGCAGCTGCTCCATTTGGTTTGAGTCAGCAAAATAAGTGATCCAACCTTGCCCCAAAAAAGAAGACTCCCATCTCTCTCCTTCCTTTGCTGGCACAATGGTCACATCTTGACCAGAATCACAGCTGGTCTTGCATATTTAAACCTCTTATCTTTTGCTAGCAAAAGCCAACAAATAGTAAACAAAACAACCTTCAAAACTGCAACATCTGCCAGTTGGGGCAGAGTGGCCTTGTCTATACAAGCGTATTTTCTGGCGTCTTGCAGGACTGACAAGGCCAGTCTAACCCCATCTGAATCAACAGTGAATGGAGTACAGAGTTAGATGAAGCTCTCTGGCTGCACATATTTTATACCTTGCCACAGAGTCTTTGCGGCCTGACACAGTGGTGCTAAATTTTCTAGTGACTGCTTTATCTCCCCCAGCACTCCCAAAGCTTCTGCTGTGAGCTGAGCCCCCACCCATTACCACCACTTAAAAACAGAAGGAAAAAAAAGGAAAACAAAAACCACCACGAATAAAAAAAAAAAAAAACCAACTCAAAATCCCATAGGAAAGGAAGATTGTCCTCTAGTGAAAAGGCCTTAATTTTGGAGCAGCTTTGCTCTTCCATTGCTGTACTGCTTCTAACACAGTGTCACAGGTTTATAATATGCTCTGCTATTACTTTTTCCTGTCTTTCTAGAAAATAATTTTCCATTCTTAATATGCATGAATGAAGAGTTTGGAAAAACAACAACAGAAAGCAGGACAAATGCAAAGTAAGTGTATAAATCCCACCACTTCTTTCAGCCAAATCCATCAGTTTAGTGAACCCAATTCCTACAGATTTGGGATTTGGGAGCAAAAGATTTGGGATTTGGATTTGGGAACTAAAGAAAGAGCATGCATTTGTTTTGCACAACACTGGTGTGAAAAAGGATCCCTCACAAATAAAACAATGATAGAATCATAGAATGGTTTGCATTGGAAGGGACCTTTAAGGTCATCCAGCTCCAACCCCCCTGCTATAGGCAGGGACACCTCCCTCTAGACCAGGTTGCTCAAGGTGCCATCCAGCCTGGCCTTGAATGCTTCCAGGGAGAGGGCATCCACAATCTCTCTGGGCAACCTGTTCCAGTGTCTCACCACCCTCACAGTAAATGATAAATGATATTGTCTGACAAAAGCAAGACTCCAAGTGGGTGCTCTGTCAAGCACCCAGTATGGAAAGGGAGTTCAACAACTCATGAGCTGCCAGTCCAGCCTGGCCAGGGGCCAGCTCAGCCCTTCTCCTGCTTCCCACAGGACACTTGCCAGCCCCAAGTATGCCTCCTCTGCCCTCTGGGCCACAGCTGCCCAGCAAGAGGAGAAGGAGCCTGTGGGCAGCCACTGTGCTGCTGAGAGAAGAAGTATGGAGTCAGGAGGTGATGCATCCTGCCTGCCCACAGAGAGCAGCAGCCGCTAGTGATAGCTGCTGAGAGGCCTGTGTCAAAACTAGCCATACAACAATGGGATCCTTGAGTTAAAAGCGAAATCTCAGACAGCCCTGGGATGTGAGTACTTGGATGCATTCTTGTTGAGAAAACGTGGCTTCTCCATTTTATTTCTGATGCTCTCAAGTGCATGAGAGAATTGCTTCTGAAGAGATTGCTGCTTGCACAGAAACAATCAGCCCTTTGGGTGAGTATGGTTTATAAAGTAGCTCCCCTTCGCAGCAGCACTGCAGTAAAATGTGCCTGGAGCTCACTTGCCTTGGTGGGACAAGGAAATAACAGCATCCTTAGCAGGAAGAACTTCTGGGTCAACAAACAATTTGTAAAAACAAAGAAGGTTTAGAATCTGAGCAATTTTGTGAATTGATAGCAAAATGCAAGATAATGGGTAACCAAAGGAGCCTACTTAAGCAGTTGAAAAGGCTTTGAATAAGACCTTTCACGGAGGGCTGCCAAGGAAAGCTATTTCTCAGAAGAAGAGGGAATAACCTGCCTGTGGTGGATGAAAATTTAGCACCTAGGGCTGGAGTAGGAGTAACGGCTCAGTTCTCTTCGAAAACTTCAGCCTCCTGGATCAATGCATACAGCAATGTTTTTCAGTATACTTCCTGAGGGCATATCAGAAAGGATGGCTGCGCAGGAGTAGCAGAGAGACGAGGCTGGTGGGTGGGGAGACACCTATGAAAGTCTTGACAAAAACAAGTAATTGAGGAATGCCATGGCAGATGGGATGCAGAGTAGATAAGTGCAGAGTAATGTGCGTTGGAAGACATGATTTAACTACTTGTATACACAGATGTGTTCTGAATTAATTGTAATCTTTCAACGGAAAGATTGAGGCATCAGTGTGGACAGCTTAATGAAAATGTCTGCTCAGTGTGCTGCAGTGGTCAAACTCAGAAAATAAGCTGTAATAAAAAAATGGAAGACAGAATATACTGCGATGGGATTATGTAAGTATTGATAAAAAAAGTTTCTCTCAAGCACACTTAAAGGGCTGTGGAAGAGAAATATGCCTACAGAGGAAATCAAATGACCTTGTGGAGAGCAGCCCTACCAAGTCCTGGGCTATTTCCCCTGTTACTGACTGCAGGGCATCTTAGGCTCTCAGCATCTTTACACAGCAAAATGAACATTTTTAAGAAAAAATACAAGAAGTTTATACACTGAGTGATGAAATAGACATAGCATGCCTATGTAAATTTTCAATTTAAAAAAAAAAACCACAAATGGACATAGCTTATCAATCTGTGGAAAACTAGTCATAAACTTTTAATATGGCAAAAAGCTTTGTTTACCACCAAAACAGAGGAGACTTAGACATACAGAAAATAAACAAAAATGCAGGAAGCAGTCTTTCAGCTTATGTAAATTGAGTTAGCCCATTAACTGCAGTAATCAGCAAAAATGATTATATGAGCCAGGGAGGTACCACACTGTCTGTTGTACAGAAAATAACACGAGTATTCAGCTTACAACGTTCAAGACTCAGCAGTAAGACAGAAGTCCTTCAGATTTACATCTCCATCAGTGATGATATGACTGCCTAGGTGCATTGCTTTAAAGGTTTGCCTCCTCAGTTATATGACCACAAGGGAATCCTTCTCAAAGTATGGTATTGTTCATTGCCGGATGCATTATATGTTCTCTAGAAGATATTGTTGTTGGCATTGCTAGTAGGCAAATACTGAACGTACTGTACCAGCAGCCTTTTTCTGTGCTCTAAGAACCTATATTCAGGCATAATATGTGTGACTGAATTTCAGATATCCTTTCAGCTATTTGTTCTTTCTCAAATCAAGTTCCCTTGTATGGTGCTAATAAAAAATGAGCCAGGGATAGCTAGCCATAATACATGAGCAGCAATGAACCTAACATTATAGTTAAAAATAGCATTAATCAGAGCTATACAATCAGTTTAAGCCAGTATTTGTCACTGAGCTGTTTGTTTTATTCTGCAAGCTACATAAATATTCCCAAGCAATCAACTAGCCTTGAGAATTTATACACTGAAGACAATGAATGAAATGTTCATAAAACATTGTAAACTGGCAGGAGTTTTATCCTCAAATATGATGACTTTTAGAAAATCTCTAAATGAAAATGCAGAGTAGGGAGTATTTCAAATACTCTTGGAGGAGCGCAAGCTACATGTACATGGTTAGTAGTATTCCTGCCATGACGCTGGACTCGCAAGGAGAGGTATGAAGAGCAGGCAATCACAGGAGATAGAATAATAGGCCAACCACTTTGAGGAAATGTTTCACCAAAGATGCTGAAGACAATTTCAGACAAAGGTAACACCTCTAACAAATACTCCTCCTATTGCTACACAGTTTCCATACCTGAGAAAACTAGGATATTTGTTTCATTTTAAGTGTATTTATATCCAGGGAAGTTGTTGGATTTAACAGTTTCTGTATGAATGGAAATTGGTTATTGGAATGTCAGAGTCTGGAAGGAAGAAAGAGGTTGTGGATGGGGTTATGCGAAGAAGTTATCAAAGGACATCGCTTCACTATAATGGATCATATGTTGTTAGACTGTTGCAACTCACTGGATGATGGTTGTTTTCAAGGGGGGGTGTTGCATATAGCTGCAGGAAATGGGCTATTTGGAAGGAAAATTGCACTGATCTTCCTGGGCAAGAGCTGTGAGGATTGAAAGTTTGTAAGAATAATTCATCCTGGAGCAGAAAGGAAGTAAGTGCCTCCAAAGAGTCTTGCAGGGGTAATTGGTAAGAGGCACTGGGAGTGGAATATTTAGGACACAGAGAAGGCATAGAAGAGAGGGGGGAGTTTTGCTTGGGCAGGAATGAGAGCTTAAGGAACTGCTGCTGGGAGGTTGTTGGAAAGCAACTTTATTTAATGTGACACTGAACGTTCCTGGGTGGGCCTTGCCTCTGTTGAAGCTGATGGTGATAACGACTTTCTAAGCGAGATCATGGTGGCCAGGGTCCCACTCGTGAACCAAAAATAAAGCAGAAAACTAGAATAGCTTTAAAGTAATTTGACATAAATTATCTATGGCCACAGTAATAATACTCATATATTCGCAGCAAAAAGATCTCTGCAAGGCATTTTTTAAGAGGGGGATATTACTTTTCCCATTTTACAGGAAGACAAACTAGGCTCTGTTTGAGACTTTCACAATGAAAAAGGAATTTGGGTGCTTAAGACAGAATTTCATTACACTACTAGATTTGGGAAGGTGGGGGAGAAGAGGGAGAACAAATACTCTGGCTCCTGATCTGCTGATGAGACTACTAACTAGGCTGTTAAAGGACTTGTTTTCTTTTCTGATTACATATCACCATTTGAATCCATCAGCTTCTCATTTAAAAGGAAAAGAGTGCATGCTCAATTCTAGAGTAATTAGGTAGTGTTGGTGTTATGCACTGGAGCTGTAAGGTGCTAATTTATGTAAAAGGCAACTACTAGTATTATTAGCGCTGGAGTGTGATATCATCAGGCTGACGCACAAGAACAGCAATGTGTGAAATATCACGCACATCTCCTGCACCGTCCTAAAAACTTCTAGCAAAATTAATCAATTGAAAAGAAAATCACTGTATCATAATTTTGCAGAACTCATATCACTATGCTTGATTGGAAAACAGCATTTATCTTTGTGTTTCCAAGTAAGGAGCTACAAAACTTGGGTTTTAACTAACTTGAGGAAATCTAAACTGTTTTGAACTGATTATATTTACTTTCTTGGGTTTTTGTTGTTTTTTAGACATCCAGATGTACACATGTCAGAGCAAAACTTGAAACATACTGAAATTAGGTCTGTCACTTGTGAATCGCACAGCCCAAAAAACAGCTACTTGCACAAGTGGAAATAGCATTGGCTGGTGCCAGCCAAAATGAAAAGCTGAGGGAAAACAAGAAGTAATCCGCATGGAAAGTGAGTAACTAATCTTGAGAGGAATAACAGCAAGCCTTGTCTGCAGCAAGCACTCAGGAAGGGAGAAGCCTAGATAGGTATCTTACACACTGAGAATGGCCTGTCTGTGCGAGATTAACCCTTGCCACAAAGAAGTGAGATAAGATATCCCCATTCCAGAGAAAGACGATGTGAAGTACTGGATTGAGATGAGGCCCAACTTGAAACATGAAGCCTCAAAATAGAGGTTTGGATTACAGGTTTTCAAATAAAGAAATGCAGTGAAAATCCACTGAAAAGATGGGTCGAACTGCAATGATTCATGGATCCTTCATGCTTGTAAAAGGAAACAAAATGGAGAGGGCATATGCGAAAGAAGTTAACTAAAATGGTGAATGCAATTGGAAGGTTTACTGCTTATAAATTCCCCATGAACCGCAGCATATTCTTAAAGGTCTGGAATGAATGCTGCTGCCATCACCACACAGTACACACATTACAATTATTTAATTTAGGAGAAAATCATAATCAAATCAAAGGAGAAAATGTAACTGAAACTGCAACTCTCTGCTGACTGTGTGTGACACATGACCAGCACCACAGCTGCCTGTAACCCTTTACCATCATCGAGAGGATTAAACTACTTCTCCATTTATTTAAGTAAAATTAAAAGTGCCAAGGATGCCAGAGAAGACTTAGCAACCATCGTGATTATATTATAGAATGAGTTTGCTACATAATACAACCCTGTTTCAGCGCATATTTGTTTGCTGTTCACTGAACCCTTGAAGAGCCCCATGGGAGTCAGTATTTCTCCTGTGATTTAGAAAGATTCTGCTGCATGAGGTCCAATGAGCATGCCTAAAGTATGTGCTTACCCATATCGAAATTGTTGCTCAGTACAGTAACAGCACATTTCCATTATAAACATTATGTTAATTTCACTAACCTTTTATTCGTATTAGAAATATTGCAACTGTAAAGGGAAAACATGGACTTAATCAATGGAATAATACAATCACATTTCAGATTGGATACTATTAAATTCCAAGCGAGACGCTCACACAGTTCAGTGTCTCAAGTGGACTGTCGTGCTGTAAAGAGGCAACCACCTGGAAACCCAGCCCCATAGTTGTCTTTAAGTTGAAGCAATTTGCTCAGTTGGTGGTCTGAGAAGTTAGATTTTGTCACCCTTACTCATACTGAGAAGTATTTTACTTCCTGCTTAGACTCACTGATTTGAAATAAAATATTTGTACACACACGCAAGAAAATAGGGTAACTGTGTGAAATGATCTGCCTAAAAAATGTGACTGTTAATCATAAGTATAAATGTATCCTGGTCTGGGACTTATATTTGTAATCATAAATCTTTCTTTTTTTTTGGAACTCCAATTCATTCTAATAACAAACTTCAATTATTCTGTGGACTTCATATAAATTACTTGTTAACTACCGGTTCAATCAATAACAGAATGTATGCAATGAACACTTTGGGTGTAATCGTCCAGGTCTAATACATACTTAGAAGTATGTACTCTACCTTCTAACAGTTTTTAATTAAATAAAGCATTTCATTCTACTTGAACATTTTTAAAAAGCCTTTGTTGTCCTAAAACAGTGTTATTATTACTTGCCTCAGTGGCCAAATGGAACAAAGTTGTGTTCATAGAGCCTAGCTGGTGACTGCTTTTAATCTCTGTGCTAAATTTGAACCTGGTGTCATTTGGCTTACTGCAAAAGCTACTACCTACCACTTTCCTGAAGCGACATGAATGTTTTCCTTTTGTTATATCTTTTTCCCACTGATGCCCAAAATAAAAGAGTCCAAAAAACTCCGTGTTTGGATTCTGTGTGATAGAATACAGTGGGATGATGCTTGATCAGTGATTTGTGTATTTATGAGTTTAATGTTCTTAGTAAGAGTTTCTGTTTTTTACAAAACTTTATTTTCAAAGAAAATACTTTGCAATAAAATTACACTCATGGATGAACCCAATAGCTGATTATGTAGTCCTGACGCCCTGCTTCGAGAGCACGTAACAGCAAAATGATGCAACTTGTCACCCTTCCCAAGACTTTCTCACACGCATAAGACAATATCGATGAAGGGTGCAAAGCCACATTCATTATCACCATTACAAAACATAGCAGCATATTACTATCTTGAGCCATCTAAACAAACAGGAAAAGGTGGGTGGAGAGAGAGAAAAACAATTTACATAGCCCATGTTCCTTAATTTAGAAGACGTTTTTTTCTACATCTTTGGCTCCTGGCACACAAAAAAGGGATGTAAGACAATGAAACCCTCTAACGCACTTCCAAACAGCTCAGAAAATTCCTTGCTCTGGGTAATTCTTTGCTTTTCATAAAGATTTATTGCTAACAAATAGACAGCTAACCACTATTGTCAGCAGAATAACCACTTCTAGTAAGCACGGCAATCAATGACATCGTGAAGCTAACAAAGAAAAAACGAGCCCTGTGCTGACTTATGGAGATCACACACACTCTGTCTCCCTACATTTCCACCCACTTTCCCACACTAGCCAGGTGCAAGGAACATAGTACAGATTTTCTTTTGCTTGGACATCTTTCCAGTAATTCCTTCAAACACAGCACCACCAGTGGGGTCATCTCCTCCACACCTGGGCTGCTGACCAGTACACTGGGTACATCACCTCACTGACCTGCAGCATTCCCAAGGAGAGAGGATTGTTGAAACAGGAGGGCTTATGCCTGAGCTCTGTGGAACACCTGGTTGGCATCTGGAACCAGCTGTGAAGAGCTGTGATGGTTTTAGGATGCTTGTATTGAATGAATTGGACCAAGTTAATTCTATGTATTCTGCCACAGTCTCGGTGCTAGTCACACAGCAGAACTTGCCAAGGTCATTCCTTCCCACCTGGATACTTGGAGGATCTCATGCCCAGGCCCATAGATAACCTTGTGTCTATCCCAAACCATTTAAGAATAATAGGTCTCTCAGTAAATACATCAGAAAAAGAAACACCTCCTCTAGTCAAAAAAAACCTGCATTTTGTCCTATAGGCAATAAACCCACTGATCTGAAAAAGGGAATACAGGGGGAAAGGCATGCTGAGACACCAAAATGGATTTCTGTGCTTCTTGGGTACCCATTTGGAACAGAGTTGCCAAGTTCATTGTTTTTCCTAGGGATGGGCTGCAAAACAGGCAGCAGCCATGCAGCTGGTGGAGCCGAGAGCTGGAGCCATCTTGCACCACAGTTGTGTCTTCCCTTCCAAGTGCCAAGTGCCCAGGGAAGGGTGGGATTGAAGGAAGCTGTGACGAGGACAGAAGTGAGAGCAGCCAGAAAATAATGGCTTGTCTTCCAATACAATAGCTTAATCATTTCTACAGAAAGGGCATTTCTTCCAGGATATCATTCCAACATAAAATTTCCTATCAGATAACCCTAGCAGATGTCATGAACTGGGTTTTCCTGACTGCTTTGTGTCAGCGTGGGAGGGAACACATAGAAACTCACCTCCAGGGGTGATGTGGGAGAAACAAGTCACAGAAAGTTACAGATTATATTTGGAATTGCAAAAAAAGAAGGATGTAGAGATTCAAATCTCCCAGAAATTCATTGTTCATTTGGTTCCAGAGGCAGATCCCTAGAACTGTAAGTATTCAGTTGACTTGAACATTTCCAGCAAATATCTGGAAAGACACCATCTGGGATTATTCTTCATAATTTTCCTTTCTGTTCCAGCAGTGTTCCAGCCTGGAAGGAGTGAGCAGGGCTGCAGCCGGAAACCAGACTATTCCCCTGTGATTTTCTCATATAAAATGTTAACACCCAAGCAAGGACCATTTTTCCTCTCTTTTCCATTGCAGTGTTTAATAGTCCTCAGTGGTTCTTCCTGAATAGGCACAGCAATTGCTTTCTGATTTCAGCTGTATTCGAGGTCCTCACTCAGGAGAATGTCTGTAAGCTCTGCTGCTCCATCCTCACCCTGCCCACCTCCTGCATTCTCCAGCTACACACTGTTTTTCCTGTTATTTGTGGATGCCTTGTCCCTGGAGGCATTCAAGGTCAGGCTGGACGTGGCTCTGGGCAGCCTGGTCTAGTGGTTGGCAGCCCTGCACTCAGCAGGGGGGTTGAAACTCGATGATCATTGTGGTCCTTTTCAACCCAGGCCATTCTATGATTCTGTGATTCTATGATTATTTGACTGAAGAGCCAACTCAGGCATGCAGATGCCTTTGTAGACTATGGGTGACAGGATAGCTTTAAATAAACCTGGCTCAAATTGGGAGTGGCATGCACGAGATCCAGCTTGCTACCAGCTCCATGATGATGGTCTCATGCTTTGTCCTGCATTCCCTTAGCTCTCTGTCACCAAGTCTTCCAGCCATTTCCTGGAAAGCAACCAATTGATTGTGTTCCTATTGTGCTACAGCCACAAACAATGTAACAATGAAAACATGTCTTGTACCACTCTGCTGAGCTTTATCTAATTCACACTGCAGCCCCTGACAAAGAAAGCTCCATCATGCCTGCTTCATTTCATATAGGCTGTAAATACCTGAAGATGCATTTTGTATGAGTGAGGTGTCACAGAGGCTGCAGCTTGCCTTCTATTGCCTCTGGCAGTCTCTTGCCAATTCTCCATAACTCACTTTGGCATCTGATACCAGCTTCCAACATCTGAAAGCTGAAAATAGGAAAGGGCATTTGCAGGGCTGTGATATGATGTGTGCTTGGCTTTAAAAAGGATCTCAAACTCAAAGCAATGGAGAGCAAAAAGGCATACCGATATCACCATGGATATGTGACATTAAACAAACCACTTGTCATGATACACAGCTGACAACTTGCCAAATGGAACAGGATCTTATTATTCATTGTTTTGCCCTGGAAAACCTACACAACTACAAGAAAGAAAAACCTCCAGAAAGGTAGTGTCACTCTTCTGACCACCCCAGGCCAGACTGGAGGTCCTGCTAAATAGTTTATCCAAAAAGCACCTACTTACATCCATCAGAAGAGCAAAACACAACTTTGTGATGGCATCCTATGTAATCCCTGCAGGAAAGAGAGCTGTGGGGTGAGGTCACTTCCTCAAGGTAACTCTGGCACTTGTGTAATTCCCTGTCCTCCCAGGGCTTTAATTCCATCTTTGCCATGCCTCTCAGCTGGGGTTTGAGTGGGGTATACTTCTGGTGTTTTGTATGTGTAAGGACTGCAACAGCCACGCAGGGAATTACTCTTCACAGAATCATGGAATCATAGAATTATAGAATATCCCAAGTTGGAAGGGATCCATAAGGATTATTGAGTCCAACTTCTTCCTCTGCCTCCATCACAGTGGAGAGAGGTGGAGCTGCCCCTCCTTTTGGTTTCACCTCCTTAATTCGCTGTGGCCAGGTAAGGGCCTCACCCACCCAAAAGGGGGCAGGAGGGCTGCCATATTGGCCCACACTTCCAAGCAACCCCTGTGCCCTTTGCCGACGTCTCCCCCTCAGAAACACTGCACCTCTCTCACCGCTGTGTCCTTGCACAGTACATGCAGGAACAGAAGCTCCAGCTCAGCCTACGCGATAGCTGCTTTGACCTCAAAAGAGGAGCAGCTGATCCCTCGTGCCTGGGGAAGGGTACTCATGTGGGCAGCCAAGAAGGGAAAGCAGAGAGGAGAAAGACAGGTGAAAGCTGAAGTCAAGGAAACCTCCAGCTCTCCCCTGCAGCAGGCCTCCCCCATCCCACAGCATCTGTGTGCTCCTCCAGCACAACCGCCCTCCAGAGCAGGGTGGATTTGGAGCGGAGGTGCCCTGTGCAGGAGTGCTGCTCTCAGGGCAGCTAGGGCACGTGTGTCCCTCTGGGATGGCACGGGGTAACCTGTGACAGGAGGAACGGGGGACATGCCCAGCCAGAACAGTCACATTCACAAAGCATTCACCCGCATTCTCTACGTTGTGTTTTCCTTTGCCATTCTAAGAACACGGATCATAAGCAAGAAAATGGGCATCACCGGACGGGCACCCGCCCTGCACACCCGGGGTGGCTGTTACATTGTAGGGCAACACGGGTACGGAGGGAAGCCCGGAGGGAGGGATGCGGCACAGGGCTGTGGAAAAAGGTGGATCTCGGATCTCGCCGCCGGGAGAGGGGCCGGCCCGGGGGAGTGCCCACGCGCGTCCGCGACCGGAGTCGGACACCTGCGCGGCGGCGGCCCGGGGGGGCGCGGAGCGGGGCCTGTTTGAGCGCGGGCGGCGCTTCCGTACCGCCCGGCCCCACGCGTGTCCGCGGCCGCGCGGTGCCGGCGGGCAGCGCCCTCCTCTGTGGCATTGCCGGGGCTGCGCTCCCCGCCGCGGAGCCCCGCTTTGTTCCCGGGGGAGCCCGCAAACACACGTGTCGGCCGGGCAGGGGGAGTGGGGCCTCTGGATGCTGTCCAGAACCGTCCTGCGTGGCTCCGCGCGTGTATGTGTCTGCGCGCGCGCGTGTGTGTGTATGTGTGTGCGCTGGGTGTTGGTTGGTTTTCGTTGTTTTTTTTTTTTTTTTTTTTTTCCCCTCGCTTGCTCCAGGTTTTACTTCTGGTTGCCTGTAAGGGTTTTGCTCCTCCCTTCTGAAATCCTATATTAGCTGTGGCCAAAGCTGGGTAAGAAACACAGCTCATTGTTGGCAAGTGCCGATGAGCCTCGCAGAGGAGTGAGGAGCGGCGCTGGGGCTGCGGCAGCGGCAGAGCCCCGCCGTCACGTCAGCCCGGCAGAGGAGGGCAGCGCGCTCTATGCGGGGTGACTGCTGCTGACTGATTCCACCGCCACCTTTGAAGGGAAAGAAGAAAGCGGCCGGGAGGTGAGTGCGGATGTTGGGCAGCTGCTGCGGTGCGTCCCTTTTGTGTGCGGCAGGAAAAATACGACCGCTCAAACACGCGAGAAAATGTGCTCCTCAGCCGCGCGGCTTAATCTCCTTATCTGTGTCTTGCGGTATCTGAATTTATTTCTTTTTAATTGGGACTTAATTCCAAAAGTTGCTGACAGCGGCGGGGTGGGACTTCCCGGTTCTTTGCTCGCTCTCCGCAAGTTGGCGGAGCGCCTTTGAGCGAACCCTGCTTCTGACACACGCCGGGCTCGGGAGGTGCGGGGCCCCCGTCCGGGAGGAGGCGGCTGCGCCGGGTGCCACGCTCCGCCGATGGTGCGCACAAGTTGGAGCGGGCGGGCGCGCGCGCCGCGCGCCGGCTCAGCGGAGGGGAGAGGGGTGTTCGCAGGGCGGGCGCCGCTCGCGTTTCTCCCTTTGTACTCCACGGTGAAGACGCGGTAGGAGATTCCCCCTGGAAGGAGGACGGCGAGCGGCGCGGCCGCTCTCCCCGGGCCGGTGGCTGAGGGACGTTCTCTTTAACACGCTCGCTTTCCAGGTGGGAGATGGCGGAACACATGATGGCCATGAACCACGGGCGATTCCCCGACGGCGCCGGCGGGCTCCACCACCACCCCGCGCACCGGCTGGGCATGGGGCAGTTCGCCGCCCCCCACCACCACCAGCAGCAGCAGCAGCAGCCGCACGCCTTCAGCGCCCTGATGGGAGACCATATACATTACGGAGCGGGCAATATGAACGCGAGCGGCGGGGTCCGGCACGCCATGGGGCCGGGCGGCGTGGGCGGGGGGCACCCGGCCGGCAGCATGCCGCCCCCCGCCCGCTTCAGCGGCTCTCAGTTCATGCCCCCCCCCGTGGGCAGCCCGGGAGGGCAGCTGAGCGCCAGCATGCAGCTGCAGAAGCTCAACAACCAGTACTTCAGCCACCACCCGTACCCGCACGGCCACTACGTGCCGGACTTGCACACCGGCGGCCACCCGCTGAGCGGCGGCGGACAGCATTTCAGGGACTGCAACCCCAAGCACGGCGGCGGAGGCAGCGGCTTGCCGCCCGCCGTGCCCCACGTCCCCGCGGCGATGCTGCCGCCCAATGTCATAGACACTGACTTCATCGACGAGGAGGTCCTCATGTCCTTAGTCATCGAAATGGGGCTGGATCGCATCAAGGAGCTGCCCGAGCTGTGGTTGGGACAGAACGAGTTTGACTTCATGACGGACTTCGTTTGCAAACAGCAGCCCAGCAGGGTGAGCTGCTGATTCATTTCCAACAAACAAAGGACTTTCTAGCGGTGCGAGTGAAAACATTCCCCCCGACGCGGTGTCTCACTTTTCGCTGCCCGAAAAGGTGAGAATCTGGAAAGCAGAGTAAACTATGCGCTTGGGTAAAGTCTTTTTCTTTCTTTTTTTTTTTTTTAATTGCTGCCACTTTTTATTTTTGTAGCCTCGACATTCACGTGTCCTCCTCTCCCGCCCCCCGCCCCCGCCCCCCATCCTTACCCGGTCCCCCAGGGGATCGTTCCCATTGAACTGTGCCTTTGGGCGCTGTTTGTCCCCCTCCCCTCTCCTTATTTCCTCGCAAGAACGTGCCCATCACTCCCACCGTGCTGAACAGATAGATGTTAATCTCGGCAAACTGCTTGATCTTGGGGATTTTGGAAACGACGGTTTCCAATGACTCGAGCTGCATTCAAATTCTGAGGGAACAGGGAAAAAGGCATTCGTTGGTTGCATGAACTTTGAAGGGCAGATACTACTGCACAAATGCTGCCATCTTGCTTAATTTTTAACTATGCATCGCAGTGCAGACTAATAAGTACATTATTATTTTTTTTTTTTCGGATATGCTAAACTGGAAGCTTAGCAGATGTGGGCCAAATCTTTCTGGATCAGAACAAGTAATACTAATACTGAGTCTGCTGCCCATTCCCCCTCCCCCATACGTACAGACAATAATATGGTGTGGATGGAATGCTGACTAGTGGCAAACGTTTCACAGGTCTTCTTTCTCTCTCTCTTTTTTTTTTTTTTAAATTTTATTTCAAGTTCTACTTATTTTCTGTCTTCAGCATTTTGACACTGTGCTAATATAGTTTATTCAGTACATGAAAAGATACTACTGTGTTGAAAGCTTTTCAGGAAATTTTGACAGTATTTTTGTACAAAACATTTTTTTGAGAAAATATTGTTAATTTATTATATTTTAATTTGCCAATGTCAATAAAAAGTTAAGAAATGCTTTAGTTTTTCTAGAAGTCATTTACCAGTATTTTTCTTCAAAACTCCCCCCACTGTCCCTGGTAAGTAGAGCATCTCTCTGTAGTACCATGTCGTTGTTCGAAAAGACATTCCAAGATATAAGGTACACTGCACCCCTATATATGTCATGGTGAACTCGGTAGGTGAGCGGGATTTAAACATACTTACAGCATACAGCCTCATACGTAGCATTGTAATATGCCTGTCAGTGTGGTTTTATGAAATACAAAGTTGCCGAGATGCGACTTTCTTGTGACTTGCCAACATACTTGCTTTAAATGTAGTAGTCCAGAGTTATGATGCATAAAGTATTTATTATATTTATCTATTAAACTTGTAATTTTATAAATCCGCTTTCATTTATATAGTAGACTTTTTTCTTTTTGTATATTTATTATCTCGTCTGAAAGAGCTACTTTAAAAGATTGAGTGTTTGACAGGTAATAACTTCCTGTAACTTGGGGAAGGAGGGTGGTGGGCTTCCTCCTTTCCCTAGAGAGGGTTAAAAGAGGCGAGCGCAGCCCAGATCTGCATCACATCAGCACCGACCTCATTCCATTCCTAGAGACTTAGGAAGGAGCTAGTGTATATTCCTAAAATATTCCACCGTGGGACATCTCTAACCCCTTTCTCCCATAGAATTTCTACTGCCTAACCCCACTGAGACAAATCCATATCCACCCACTTTAAATACTGGGGAGAAAAAAAGCCCCTTTTTGCAAGGCAGATGCCATCTTGCTCCTCCAGTGCCAACTGTTGCAGGCTTCTGCCCTCACTCCGCCTTTGGCAAAGCTGACGTGTAAATTATTGCTTCAGCGAGGACTGCAGGATCAGGCCCTGGTAGTACACGTGTTCCCAAAAAGTTCCCCATTTCGATGCAGGACCGATGCCACCATGCTTTCTTTTCACTTAACTTTTTCAACCTTTCAGCTTTGAGTTTATTAGGAAGAAGAGCAGCATGGTGGGGGTAGTTAAAGTTTAAACCTGGGCACATAGACAGGGGAGAATATCACCACACCATGGGAGTGTAAACAGTGGAGTTTTTAATCCAGTGGGGAAAATAAACTGATTACTATTGATAAAATCGTCCCAGCTGGTAAGTAAAGTGTTATTTGGCCTTTTATGTCCTATATAGACATGAAGGAGTTAATATGTTTTATGATGGTAAAAAAAAGAATACTTGTACTAAAATATTAACAAAAGTAGATATAAGGAAGTGAACACTTCTGGGGAAATATGATGATAACATGGTCCCTGCAGTTGGTAACAGTCCATTGTTAAGACAACCCAAGAGCTTAAAAATGACAGTCTGGTTTCAGCCAGTGCTTGCTCATGTTGTGTGACAGCAAATTGAACATCAAATGGGAGCATTTAAAATAACATAAAAGAGTGTTTAGAAGAATACAGGTGTACTTCTAAGAGCCATCGCCCAACTTGCCACCATATAAATCCCTTTTCCATGTTAAGGCTGTTTGTTTGATCTGCACACTGCATTGCTCTCTTCTGTAGAGCTCTGGAGGGTGGCTCTTCTGATTCTGATCAAATCCTTACAGAGCAGATTATCAAATTACGGGCATACCAAACAGCATCGATGTTTAAATCTCCTACAATCTCCCAAAACAAAAGGAGATATTCACACTTAAATTATTAAGTACTTTTGCTTCATAATGTTGATTAAGTAAAAGAATCTTCGCAGTTGAGACATCACTACTTAAGTCATAGAATCATTGAATGGCTTAGGTTAGAAGAGACCTTAAAGGTCATCCAGTGACAATCCCCTTTGCCATGGGTAGGGCTGCCACCCACCAGCTCAGGCTGCCCAGGGCCCCATCCAACCTGGCCTTGAGCACCTCCAGGGATGGGGGACCCACAGCTTCTCCGGGCAGCCTGGGCCAGTGCCTCACTGCCCTCTGAGTAAAGAATTTCTTCCTAACATCTAACCTAAATCCTTTTCCAGGAGCAGACAGTTTAATGGGCAAGCTGGCAAAGCCTATTGGTGAATAACTCTGTAAAACTCCTGAGAGCTGCTGCTTCTCAACAGCAGCAGCCACTGAAGGCTTCAGCTTTGGGCTAGGCATTGTCAAGGATTTTTGCAAATTCTTAAAAGTAGACCCTGGGGAAATTTGCAAAACAATCATATTGCCTACATTGTCCCTTAATTTCTAATGAAGAGTCACATCCCATGGGATATTACATTTCTGTATATTCTTATGCATAATACCATCTACTGAGCAATATTGGGGGCCTGACCCTCATCTTCCTGAGCTGAACCCCATGGCAATGCTCCCAATGGCTCGCACAGCCGAGGCAGCAAAAGCCTTCGAGTTGATCCTATATTGCTTATAAATAACTTAACATAATTTATTATTTGAGCCCAGTGATCAGTGAAAAACGCACAGTGACCCAGTTTTCCAGCTACCGTCAGATAGTGGCCGATGACACTGCAGCTCGGTGTCCCATTAGGTTGCTTTTAGCACAGGAAACTTGACCTCTGTACTTTGGCTGTTTTTCAAGAACTTCGAACACGGTACATGAGATCTGCTCCTCTTTAAGCCACGTCCATAAATAGCCACACTGCTTTATTCGCTACCGAGATCAGCCTTAAGCTGCCCCAACACGCAAGACACGCTGGGTGGAAAAAGAGGTGCTGATGTGTGCCCTCCTCTGCCTATTCCTCCGGGTCTGAAGAAGGTACGGACGGCCGCTGGGCACGACCGTTCCCAGTGCGGCCGCAGCAGCACGCCGGGCCCGGTGATACTGGGGGCACCAGGCCCGGCCCCGCCATGGCACCTGCGCGGGGCGGTGCGGCGCGGCGGCACCATGGCGCCCCCCTGTGGGAGACCGCCAGCCCTGAGGGGGCTGCCCGGCTTCGCGGCACCCAGACCGAGGGGATGCGGGGCCTCACTAAATTTCTTACTGTGGCTTTTAGAGAAGGAGCAAACCAACCTCGGGAAAACATGCCTGTTGGTCGCAGGTTTTATTTAAAAGCAAACAAGCAAAACAGGGGAAAAAAAAAAAAACACCACCATTATATAAACAAGGATTATCCCCCGCTTAACTTGTCTTGCAAGGGGGGTTGGAAAATTCCAACATCTGGATTTGTACAGTTCCTTTCATTTGTTTCTTCTTTTACTTTTTTCTTTTCTCCAGGAGATGTCTTACACACACCAGATCCACCAGGGAATTTGGGTACCAAAACGCTGTGGATCACTGGTGTTGGGCCAAAGGCTGTGTCATGTATTGGTGGTGCCACACGGTAACACTTCCTGATGGCACAAAACGTTTCTGTAGCTCTTTCTGGCTGTGAGGCCCAGCAGAGCCTAACATGGGGCTTGTACCAAACGGCCCAGTTCCCCTTGAACTGGAAATTTCACAGGAACTAAAGTAGGCAGGGGCATGGAGAGAGGGGAAACGGTGCCAAGAAAAAGCTCTTCTTAACCAGAAATGGTGCCAGAAAAAGCAGTTCTCATCCATGACCTTACTGCTATCCTTCTTGAAGCCTTCATTTCCTTCAAAATGCTTTACTGAGGGGTTATCATAGATCGGAATAAGAAGTGTCTGTGTTACAGATCAGGACTACGTGTACTGACCTTAACCTGATCTATTTCTGTATCATCACTCTTAGGCCTAGAAGTGTGAACAAGGTCTATGTGACATTGGCAGGAACTGTTTAAATGATAATACTTTTTTTTTTTTTAATTCAGACAAGTATATTAGATTAAGTTGCATGTGCATTAAAGCTAAGCTGAGGAACCAAAGGAATCAGGAACCCACACAGTGGCATTTCCTCAGGGTTTCCTGGATTCTAAGTGAATCGTGTTGTCAGTACAGAGGAGGTGTTTTATAACTTTTCTTCAAATATATTTACACATCTCAATATGGTGCCACTATTGTGCTCACACACAAGAGAAAGCTGAGTCTCAGTAACTGCAATGATAATGAGATACATCAAATGACTGAACAGATGAGCCACGGTTATGGTAGGTTCTCTGTTATTTGCCTCATTTTAGAAGGAAATTTGCAGCAGCAGGTTTTTAATAGAAAAGGATCAGGTATTTCAGTCCCAGTCCATCTGCTGTGCCCTCCCCCCATCCCCCTTAAAAGATTACACAGAGGCAATTTGATCACAAACCTGAAACAGACTTTTTCAGACACATCTTTAGTATACTTAAAACAAGTAAAAGTTGTTTTTCTAGCTGATCACTTCTCTCAACCTTTTCTTTCAGAAGGACATTTTGTTATTTCAGTCCATTGCAATGTTCATCTGACAACATATTCCCTGCTTTATCAAGAATAAAGTAAAATAAAATAAACTTTCAGAATTGTCAAGCTCCTAAAACTCTGGCTGAAGATAACAGAGTACAAAGCATTTCTTAATCACAGAAGCTAAATATTTAGCAGATGCTCGTCACAAGGAGATCCTGGAGCTGCACCTACTTATCTGCAGTTCTGACACTGAGCCTCCTAACAATTGCTCTGTGTGTGTGATACACACACAGAGCCTGCTTAGCAAACATGAGTACGCTGCCAGGGAGAGAGAGGGTGGAGTTGTTGAAAGTCTTTAAAACGTCTTATCTGCTTCTATTTAAACAGAAGTAACACAGAGGATTTCAGATTTCTCACTCTCTTTACCAGGATAAGTATTTAAAGGCTCGCAACTCAAAATGTTTTTTCTTCTAACAGTATTATTTAGTCTAATAATCGATATTATCTGTCTACAAACAGGTCCTCCATCAGCTTTGAATGAAGTAATATATATATTTTGAAGGCAAGAGTGCATTCTTGGAATTTTCGAAAGACAGATAATTGCACCAAGCCTCTCCACACACCTGTTTTGTACTGAAGCTTAACCGTGTTAGTTCGGGTTGCTCTTAGGCAGGCTGCCAGGCTGCTTGTCTGCAGGCTGCACTAAGGCTAGTGTGTGATCCAGCAAGGAGGTGAAGGACAAGGTGTGTACATGGCACAGAGATGAGTATACACATTTCTAAGTGGTAGGGAGGGAAGGAAGGAAGAAAAGCTACAGTCACCACAAAGAAAGTTTTAGGGATTAGGTGTCAGGGGCACAGTCCCATTCCCAGTGCATCATCACACTATAAGCTGTTTTAGCCAAAACTCAGACTTGGAGCCTGTGCTTAGTCCTCCTTCAAAAAGCCATCTTCACTATTTTAAAACTCCCTGCAATCCAATAATTTGGACTCATGTTGTAGAGCTCTTTTTCTGTGGCTAAGAGGTATCACAAACACTGTGTTTTCTCTTGTCCCCACTTGGGTTTAATCAGGGAAAAAACAAGCTATTGAAGGCGTTTTGAGGGGGTGGTGTGTTTGCCTTTGGGATGCATGCTGATCTTGTGTGGTTGCAGCTGTGCAGGGGAGGGTGACAGCTGATCCCACATGTCACCTCATGTGTGACTTTGCCCTACAAGGCCAAGAGCAGCCTCTGATGGGCATCTCACCCCATGTCCTGCTTTGTGGATGGGGAGCAGCTGCACTGCACTGGAAGCCAGCAGTGCCCATGGTGGGACTGCTCTTCCCTTGCTCTTGCCTTCTGAGACAACGTCCTCTTGCCAGACCATTTAATCAAGCACTTCATATTAAAGGCAACAACACAGAGATAGTCATACAGAATTTTCAAAGCAGCTGTTTAAATTGCTGAAATGTACTTGAAGGTGTTTAGGTTCAAATCACAATTTAAGTACTGAAACGGAGCAGGAATAATTTAACGTGACAAGTGAGTGAAGGACTGCAGAAAGGCTGCAGTACTTCGCGTTTGTCCACTAGGTGTAGCTGAAACTCTGCATTTCTTATTGATTAATGCCGAAAAGAGAAGCATTTACTTCATGGCATACATTTAAACTGAATGGAAAGTCGTCAGAATGAGAAGTGGTAGATACTTATAGAGTAGAGCCTTCATCTAATGAAAGAATTCCACCCCAAGCATGCAACGACACCATCACAAAAATAGATTAATTTGTACAGGGACTCTGTCTCCTAACTTTCTAATCCAGAAGTCTTTTTGACATGATTCCACATAAATATCACAGGTAGTGAAATGTTCTCCATAGACAGAAAGCTACTAGAAAGTCTGGTTTCATTACATGTTTTTCCCAAACACTATTACCAAAGGCTCTATTTAAATAAAGAGGTTGGCTCCACAAAACAAAAGAAACAAACAAACAAAAAAAAACCCCAACCCCACAATGGTGAAGTGAAGCACTTCTAAATCCCAAATCTAACTCTCCATTTCTATTCTGGCCTAAAGAATAGAGGTATGATACTTTGTTTCCTTGTTCCTCTTTCAGGCCTCTCTACCTTTCACTCTACGTAACAGGTTTGTCCTGAATGGTATTCTCATTGCTCTGCTTAGAGAGAAGGCAAAACAAGGGAAGTCCTGGTGTATAAGACAAATTCAGGAGGCTCATTCACCATTTGGTTGATTTCTTGTACAATGAGTTTTCAAAAGGCAATGATCTTGATTTGTGAATTGTAAAGATTACGGGAATTATCATTCCCCTGCAATTTTCACCAAGATCTAGGCAGATGATGCTCTGGGTCTAGTTCTGGTCTTGATAAATGCTTGGGCAGAGGTGTTCAAGTCAAAGATCCAGGCTTGACAGACAGATTACCCAGTAAAGCTACACTCTTGGGATCCCTTTTGGAGTGCAGGCAGTACTTCATGCCAAGACTGCACTGCACACTGAGTCTAACACAGTTATTCTGGTGTTCCCTTAAGCCACCCACCAGTGTCAGTGAGCCTGAAAGTGCTCTGAGAGCATTATTATTTAAAGATGACAATTCACAGCTTAGCCATGGCCTACTGTTTTGCTGTAAGCCAATCTCTGGTCTCATAAATCCTTCTTGAAACTCTGGAATGGTAACACTGAACCAAGTTAAAACATCCCAGAAGCACAGTATCATAGGTACAGACATTAACCATCCCTTATAACTCCAGCACCTCCTGTTAAAATCATAATTTAAGATTAGATTAAGTCAGAGTTCACAACCACTGTGATGACAAGGGGCCTACCCAAGGTCCTAATTAACTGAATTCACATATACTGTATATTTGAGTATACTCTTAACATGGCATTTGGATCAGGATGGATTCGTATATTTTTCAATCCATATTTGCATCACCCTGGTAGCAGGCAGCCTGTACCTACCAAAAAGGAAAGGAAGGTAGATGGAAAGCCATTACAATGTTTCTTGCTAAATCTGATCAACTAACTTTTTCCTAAAATGTCTGTGGCTTTGTTTATTTTTTTTCCCCTCAACAAAAGTGAAGAGCTCCAAACTGCTTTTGGCCACTGGCTTCTGCCAGCCTCTTTCGTTCTGAGGAAATTGCATATTACTTTTTAGGGAAACTTAAGTAGAGGCATGCTGAGGTCTTCATTTTCATGTATGTCACATCTTAGGGAGATAGGTACTTTTCTCTTTCTGCTTGTTCTGCTAAAATAATGAAGTATATATCTTATTTAATATTCCAACCAGTTCAAGTTTCCAGTAAAACATTCATTGTTATCAATGGGTTTCATACTCCACTTCAGAAAGGCAGGTTGCCAGCTTATACTTGCTTGTGCAGCAGTTACTGAGTTCATGATTCTTCAGCATGTGTTGCCTGAGATGGATGATCATGCTGAAATGCTGTATTTTGCTCTTCTTCCACCTTTTAGTCAAGGTTACCTGGAAAACTGATGACCTGTGCATATCCTTGACACCTGACAGTCTAGGAAGGTACAGAATGACAGAACAGGACTTTGAGATTGATAAAGTGTTAGAAGGATCCAGCTCATCAAACATCTTGTTGGTGACATAAAAGAAAAGAGAGAGCAAGCCAGCTGTAAAGCAACTGTGCATTCTCCTTGTTTGCTCACGGCTGACACACAAGTATTTGGTACTTTCTCAGCAACTTCTTGCCTGACATGCCCTGCAATAACTTTTAAGCTTTTTGTAATTGTTTGGCAAATGAGTTAGGAAGAACAGTACTAAACACAGGAATTTTCTTTTCCAAGCTCTGGTTGATGAAATAGTCCCCAGCCTTAAAACACTGGCTATTCTTCTTGCTTACTCTACTGGATGATCTTGCCGTGATCAAAGATTGCACCACTTTTCTTCCACCATATTTAGCTTGTGTAGACACTGGGAGAACTCTCATGTTCCATGTGAATTCCCTAATACCAGCAAAATTGCTCACTTGGTACTGCTGGATACTGGGAGACTTCTTTATGCTACTTATTCTGCACAAAATTTGTTCTAAGGTCTGTGTGAAACACACCAATGTAGAGAAATAGTCACCACTGATCTCTTTCCAACAGAAAGACTAGACAAAATAGCTCTGCGTAAATGTATTTCCTACCTTAAAAATCTTCTTAAATGCAACACTTAAGGTGCCTGACAGGTTTGTAGAAAAAAATACTGAGATGGAAATCCACTGTCAACTACTACGGCCAGTGTGGTCCTTCTCAGTGCACAAAAGAGATCATGAGGCATTTTGAGAGAAACAGACCTTGTCCAGGTAGCATGGAAGAAGCACTGGAGGAATGAACATAGATCCAAATGCAGTTTTTATATGATTCCAATCCCATTTCTTCATAATTTAACTGGCTTTAAGATTTAAGAATTTTACAGGACCCTCTTCCCTGAGAAATAGAAGATTCACAGGAGAGAGTGAGTCTCTTGCTTCAGTTGTTGCTATTTTGTGCTGGTGTGGTAGCTTGAGGTACAAATAGGGAGCAGGAGACCCATGCTAGCGGAGCACAAGCACAAAACAGAAAGGTGGCCCTGTCACTGGGTAACTTACTCACTGGCTATCCTATAAGGCAGGTGGGAGAACAAATGATGAGGAGAAAAAAATATGAGAAAAAGTAATATTTGCTAGTTATTAAAACAACAATACGACATCCTAGGATTTTACTTACATTGTCCTGTATACATTTTTGTGAGGTGGAATTCCCCTCCATTCTAAGCAAGCAACTCCAGTCTTCATGTAAAAAGCAAACACACCTCAATTAATGTAGAAAAGCATCTGAACACATCTTGTTTCCATCTGCATGACCTTCAGCAAGTCTTTATTTATTGAGCATTAACATCTAACATCGTATGTCTCAGTTTACTCTTTCAGGTAATGAGTATAATGTGCTTTTTGCTGCTCAAGGTTGAACTTGCTTAATAGATTACATTAGATGCTTGCAGGCAAGCTACTGCACAACTGGAAATCACTGCCACAAAAGTTTTTTCCTATAATTTCAATTCAAAACATTTGCTTTAAATATTTTAATCATAGATAACCATGATCTGTAGTAAAACACATTTTAGCCTCAGAAAACAATTACTGGCAACCAAAAAAAAAGGTGAACAGGGACTACTAACGTGTCTTCTAATGCTATAGGAACACAGATGATATTGCAGACAGCTGATGTTGATTTCAGAATATCAGCACAAAATAGAATTATTCTCTCTGGTTCTATGAAGGGTGCTGAACAGCTGATTTTTCCCTGGTTCAGCAATTCCCAATACTCCAACTGCTTTGGGAGTATCCAGTTTGCATAATCACTCTGAAGTAATTGAGAGCTGAGATCTATACCATGCTACCTTTCAGAGTGCTTTAAGAAGAAAAAAAATAAATTTGTATATTAGTGGAGTTTTGTAGACATATCTGAAGGTTTCTAAGACTGAATTTTACAAATACATCTTTCTGTACACCCCTTTTCAAACCTATGGTCCAAGTTAGGGACCAAATTTATCTCTCACAATAAATATGGCTTGCACAATTGCATTTTTTATGTACACAAAATGAAGATTTGCTATATTCTATTAAAGTCATTGACATTGGTGTCACTTCTGTCGTACTTGTCTATCAGCTCCAAATAATATAAAAGTCACTCTCATTCAATCTTTTCTTTGTTCATCCTTCTATCTATCGCGATTTATTTCTCTCCTTTGTTTTTACTCATTTGGTCTCCCAAAAGGTAGCATGTTTAAGAAGGAAATTCTTCCTGGGCTACTAGAAAAACCTTACCCACACATACAACTAAAACTGTTCAACTGTTTTAATCTGTTAATGCCAATATACCTTTCTCACCCTTTTGCATTTTCCCTGCAGTGATTCTTTTTCCAGGCATGTCTTAAAATAGGTCATTGGTGTTTACACCAGCAGCCGATTTAGACATTGCACAGTAGTACTGCCAGCTCTGCAAGTCACTGTGTGGTTCTTCCTCAACTAACAGTTCATCAGCTACTCTGTAATTATCCTATAAAATAAGGGTCTCATTACAACTCATTTCACTATTGTTGCCTCTATTATTTCTCTTTCTGCATGCCTTTAACTTCCAGCACAAATGGCACCATCGCTTCCAAGTTTCATTTAAGTATTATCTCAATCTGTGTCCTTACCATTGTATCAGCCACTGCTCTTCCAACCCGTGTTCTTAGCTAAGTTAGTCATTACCTTAGCACTGCTCAGCCCCTCATACCCTCAGCTTCCTTTGGATTGTCAGCAGAATTCAGACCTCATCTTTTTCAGAGAAAGATGTTTGGATCCTATTTGGAGATGCTTTACTGCCCGTGTGCAGCTCCTATAACTGAGAGAGCTAGTCTTCAATTTCTGATTTGCTTTGTTCTCCATTCTGCTCACCAGCAGGTGTTCCTCGTGAAATCAATGGGAGCTCCACATACAGAGCAGCTGCAGGGCCAAGCTCTTAGTAAGTCTTTTCCTTTCCTAATTTTTTGCAAGCCAGATCAAGCAGCAGTCTTAAAAAAAGAAAAAAAAAGTGTTATATATCAATAATAAAACTAGTGCAAGTGAATGTTACTAGCAAACTGAAGGGGCTAGAAAAGGGAAGGAAAGAGGAAAAGCACCTTTATACAAGTCAGTTTACACTATCTTACAGGAATAGATAACTTTCTTCTCTGTAAGTCATTCTTGACTGATGTACAGTCTGATATGTGATTTACACTGTGATTGCATCTGAATAGAGCCCAGAGATTTCCCCTGGTAGGATCACAGAATGTCCAGGGTAGATAGTTGGCTGGGCCCAACTCTACTCCCACTATCTTTTGATAAAAGGTCACTTCTAGCTGGAGGGACATCACTTTTAGATTAGATTAAAAATAAACAGTTTCAGTATGTAGTACTTTTTAAAAGTTTCAGACTAGGTTTTATGTTAGCTTAAAATGGTGTAACTCAGCAGCAACTTCACTGCAGTATAACTGGAATCAGATAACACTGCTCTTTTCCTTCCTAATAAATTATCCGAATATAGTGGAAGGTTATTTCCAAACTGCAGAGGTGCATTCAGGTGTGACTACATGCCTCACCTGAGGGATTCCTTTACCTCATGTGTCATTTTTCATGTGAATCTCTTCTCCATTTTGCCAAACTCTTCAAATAGCACATAGCATAATGTATTTATGGAGAGTCTATCTCTTGGGCAAGCTGAAGCAGTGGAAATTGCCTGTAGAAAATTGAAACCCTGATAATTGATTTTGCTTGCTCTTAAGGTTTCAAAAGACTTGAATCTTTCCAGGAATAAATCAAAAACTGTTTAGTAGCAAACCACGGGGAATTCCTCCAGATTCTTAGACTGGTTTCCTCGCCAAAACTCAGAAATTATATTCTTACTGATGTAGATTAAGAATTAAATTATTTGCTTAAATTAGTTATGTCTAATGCCTATTGGGATTTTCTGTGTCACCTAATTTGGCTGTGTTATTAACTGCCATTTGTAGCCAGGATCTTCGAGTTGTAAAGATGAAACCTGGCAAACCTTAGGTATATGATAAACCCTTCAGGCCATAAAATCTTATTAGAAGGCAAATCACAACCTCTCAACCCTTTTGAGATTGATTTGGAGCTAGGAAATCTGGAGAAAAATGATGCTGTATGGAGCACCTGCTTTGTGCATGCAAATGTAAACATCTTTTCTCCTTTTTTTTTTTTTTTTTTTTTTTTTCCACATAGGACTCAGCAGGGGAGAAATGATTCCCAAGAGGTGTCCGTGCAAAATGTCTGCTTGGTCCAGATGTTTACAACACTTCTATAGAAGTAAATTAAACCCAGCGGAGATCAGTCTTGACAGACCTGGCACTGGGACCTCATAGGATTCTTCTCACAGCACTCTGTTCCCACAGCAGGGGAACACTGCCAGACTCAACAAGCTTCTGACTTCTACACCACTGCATACGTAACACTGTGCTTTTGTGTCTCAAGACCTTTGTGAGAGCTATGTCTGAACCACATTATTCCTATACGTTATACTTTCATTATATATCCTACATATATGCATGTTACTATACGTATGGTTTATTATCATGGTATAAGTGTGTTATGCAAATGTACAGTAGCACAGGGATATTATGGTACATAATGGTTTAAACAGAATGGATCAATTTTATTTTCAGTATAATGAGGTGAAACAGTAGAAGACAGGAGACCTGGGGAGGCTCTCTCACTGTCCTGCAGGCCTAACCAGTCTATATGGCTTCCAGTGGTTGTCACGGTTCCTGCAGAAATAAAACTTTCATTTAGGAGGAAAATGAAAAACCCTTAAAGGTTTTTAAGAGACTTTAACTAACACAGTACTGTCTGGAGGCAGAGTCCGCATTTTTTTAAAAGACCTTAAACATTTAAGAGGGTTACTCTAAACTTGAACTTAGATCTTTCACCAAAACCTCCCCATGGCACACAGAAGGAATACCCCGTCCTCCCAAACAGCTGTTTCAATGCCAGAGACTTTAGTGTTGATGGGAGAGGGGAGCATCAGTGAGTAAGAGCTGAACGTTCCAAGTGAGGAAAATGGTCTTTGGAAAGAAAAAGATACAAATAAAAAGGGGGGAGGGGAAAGAAAACCAGAAGGCTTTAATAACAATGGCTTAATAGTAAATTAGTCCTTCTACTTGGTGAGGCTGAATTCACTGAATGTCACATAGAAAAAAATGAGAAATTTAGGTGAAAATGTACTCGTTATTTTCCGCCTGGTAAGCATATTTCTTCAGTAGCTTTATGCTGATGATGATTATGTTTAATCCAGAAATAAGCTACAACATGAGCAGTTTCCATGTAAAATTACCAAAGACATAGGTGAAAATGCCACAATACTGGTTGTGGATACATAATCCATCTCATGAAAGACAGTTGAAATTCAGCCTTACTACATTAGATTATCAAGAAGTGGTCTGTCATTAAAATGGGAAACATACGTTTCTTTCTTGCGGATTAGTGAAAACTTTTCTTTCTCTTTCCCTAAACAGGGACATAAAAAGCCCTAGGCATTCCAAAAGCAGAAACCTCCGAAGCAGTGCAGGTTTCATAGAGAGCACTTGCAGCATGTTCTTTCTCCAGGTTTCAACATAGCTCAGCACATGTAACCATCCCAGCATGGAGATTCAGAATGCTTGCTGTTCTCAGCATGCACACTGACTGCATGACAGGTTCAACATGCTGCTGTAATGTCTCCCTCTCTATTCTTAAGATGGTTGTTTCTATTCACAGGCCAAACTCTAGCAGATCCCTTTTACAATCATTGGGATCTGCATATACATGCTACTTACATGCTCAGGAGCAAGCATTTTATTTGCCTCTTTCCATTCCCTGTTTTCCTTATCGCATCAATGAGAATAATTCAAGACACATAGCTTTGGATTTCTTGTAGCTAATATTTATAAGGATGGCTCTGTCTAATTTCCTTATCGAGTTATCGGTGCTCTCCAACATCTTCAATACATGACAAAATGAGTGCAAAAATGAGTGAACACATAATAGTCTTACCATAGTGAAAGAACTGGTGATGCAGAACTTGTCTTGCCTTCTGCTTACCAAGGAGTGGGCAACTTTCTGCAACTCAGCTGTTGCTTAGCTCTTGGTAAATCAGTTGTTCATTTTGATCACAGAAAGGAAAATGAAGAAGGGGCTGGAGCAGAATTCTCCAGTCAAAACAGAATGAGCCCAAGAAGCCTGTACACTCTTATCTTCACTTATATTCAGTTCGCTCACTGTGCCGTATCACAAACAACCACAGAGTTTTATCTTCTCTCAAAACATGCCCAGCCAGTTTCCAATCCCTCCGAAAGATTCCCAGCATTTCAAGCACCTTTTCTTTGTCCTTAAACCTATGACTTCCTTAAGAGCACTGCTGAGCCACCACCAGTGTCTGAAGAAGGTTTAAAGAATTGTTTTTTCTTTAAGCCACGTAGTCCATGCGTCCTCAGATAATATGAGCTGCCTTTTCCAAGCAGGTAACTATCTCCACAAAGGAAGACCTTTAGTCCTCTGAAGAGAAAGACGAGGATGCTCTCAACATATCAAACATCTCCGAGCCAGTACTTCTTGATATTGAGCTGCCCAGTGCTGTACTCTCTTACATCCTCATGAATCAGATATTGTTACAAAGCATTTCCAGATCCTCCAGTGCCACACAATGGGTCAATTTAAGAAATTACTCGGAATCAGTGTAGTATATACTTATTTTTCCTCCTATTGTTGCTCTGAGCTTCATTATTTTCCACTGGAGCCAAAGTCCTATTTCTCTTCTCATAGCACTGCCTGCCACCTCCAGCACCAGCCTATCACTTCCCAGTTGTTTGCATTTTTGTGCATTAAACTGACCTACATCTCTCCCTAGAGAGTAAGCAGCAGATGGTCCTTAGGCCATCTGGCATCTCAAGATGCTGCCTGAGCGACTTGTGGGCCACAGCAGTGGGAGATGCTGGTCACTGGATAAACAGCATGCAGCTGAACTCCCTGGGGAGTGCTTGGCTGTTTATACACACAACTTCAGGCCAGAGTGAGCCTGCACGGTAACATGAAGAAAGTAGGTCAGGCAGGTTACCTTGGCAGCAACAAAAACATTTATTTGAGAGCTCCTAGATTCAAAGGGAGGACTGCATCAGCTATCTCTCCTAGCATTCCAGTGGAAGAAATGGGTCCATTCACTTGAGGGATACTGTGGTGGCTGGGGTTGGATTATTTGCCCCATGAGGTGGCTGGGGAAGGTGGGATGTTCAGCCTGGAGAAGCAAGAGCTTTGAGGGCTACAAACTGCAGCTCCACAGTACCCACAAGGAGGTTAACAAGAAGACAGATATAGGCTCTCCATAGGGGTGTAAGGTGGAAGGACAAGAAGCTGAAACAAGGAGGTTCAAACTAGATATAAGGAGAAACTTTTTCACCATGAGGACAGTCAAGAAGGAGGACAGGTTGCCCAAGAGGTCACACAGCTTAATACTAAGACTTAATACAGGCCTTGAGAGACCTGGTCTGAGCTCATAGCTTAGCTTGCTTTGAGCAAGAGGTTGGACGAGAGACCTCCAGTGGTCCTCCTGTAAGTCTATGGCCACAAATGGTTCAGGTTTATAACACATCCAGCCCAGATCCCAGGCTGTAAAGGGCAGTCACAGGTGCAAGCGCACACTGTGGAAAGCTACCCCAGTCTTCCTGGGGTAGACAGAAGACTTAGACAGAGTTTGACCAGTCCGTGCTTAATAAAGATAAATTTCACAGAGGACAACACATCAAATCCTTGACGGACTAAGTCTTAGCTTTCAAGAGTAGCAGCTGTATATGAATCCTTCCTGTATCTCTTCTTTCTAAGGGCCTGAGTCTCTGACCTCTTGTGCTATCTCTGTCAGAGAAGGGAATAGCCAACATAGCTAGGTTATGCTGCCAACTAGCAGGCAGCCTCCCTGCTCGCCTATCAGAGCCAGTCCCCTGCACAGTGTGCATTCGGGCTCTGCAGTGGTTGTTCCTGCTGTGTCACTCTGTCCTTCCTCCTTGCTTGGTCTTCTTGGTGGCAGGATTATAATCCAGTGTCCTGTTGCTGTCGTGCTCTGGTTTGAGCTTTCTGCCTGACTTCTGCCTGCACTTCTCTTTGCTCTGGTAAGTCTGACAAACAGCTTCCCTGCTGTCACTGCTGGTGGCATGGCACAAGGACTTTAATCTAAGTGCTTCCTTTTGAGACAGTCAACCCACTTTCCTTGGAATAGCCTTAAAAGCCTGGGCACTGTGTGGCACGTGCAGAAAACAGGTGAGCATGGGAGCCCATTGGTGAAAGGAAGAAATGCTCTAATGAGTGACCAAAAAAATGTAAGCTGACTTGGGAGAGCTGGCTTTTGGGTGCAAATAGGAGCTATGGCTGTGACAACAAAAACTGATGAGATGCCACATGAAACACAAGACAGTCTCTGGGTCAGAAAGACTCTGGGTCCGGGCTTTCTCTATGCCTGCAAGAAAACATGCCACCAAGCGACCTGTTTGGTTTGGTTTTGTACTAGAAAATTGTGCATAAATCACAATGCTATTCAACTGCAGCATGTAGTTGATAAAGCTGATTTTGTCATAGCATTCTGAAGTAATATTTAGAACAGCCTTTAGGCTATAAGAAGGCACTTCTGTATTTCTGGAGGGTAATTGGAGCTACACCAGTGCTGGCCATTTCAGAGTTTAATGTTTGCTTCTTTGAGGTGTTACTGTAGTTCAGTCTGGTGTTATGCTGAAGTAAAGCTTTAGGTTTTATTGGCATATGCAGTCTGGTGTAATTATACAGAATACTTTGTTTTAGGGAACTTATATGTGTATGTGAATTTTGAGCAAAAAGTGTGAAATACTATTCCCTGTTTTAGAAGTGCTTAAAATAACTCCTGGCTGCAGAGCAGGTGCCATGTGTCTTTCTGTTGGATACATGGGGAGGCAGGTGCTAAATATAGGCGAATTAGTAAACCCTCCAGAAGTTCAGGCTGCAAGAAGGGAAGGACAAAGAAATTCCTGTGAGAAGGAAGGGTAAGTGCTCTGTTCAAAAGCAATAAACAAAATTCTGTGACAGCACACAAGCCCAAGCTAAGGACCTGTGTTTTTATGCTGTCTGTGCTGGGATAGAGCCTCCTGTTGCAGCCGCAGCTTCACCCAAGCAGTGTGAGGTGGACGGGCGTGACGCACTGTGAGGGGTGGTTTGTCCAGCAGCAGCAACACACCTCGTGCATCTCTCTTAAATCAGGCATGGACTCTTGCTTGACCAGCCTTTTGCTTTGGAAGCACTGACAGATACCAAAGCGCGGTGAACACAGATTGTGACGTACCTGTGAAATACTAAGGGATATGGTCAGATCTAAACCAACTCAACACGTTACCTGACAGAACGTGCACACTTCTTTCTGTTGCCTATGCCTATGCTGTGTGGTTGCCCCATTTGTGCATCCTCTCATCCTACCTGCTGAGTGTGTCAGCCCCGGTCTCACTGCAGGACAGCAGGTCTTGCCATGACTCCTCCTACAGAAATGCATTGGCCTGTGCCTGGCATCTGTCCCCTCCCACCCGAGGCTGGGGCAGTGTTCCAAGGAGGTCCATCTTTCTCTAGGATTATGCCAAGTGTTTACTGAGGGAGGAGAGGAATGGAGAAGAGGCTCTGTGACAGCCAGCACAGAGAGGCAGTAAGCTCTCAGGGTGCTTCCTGGCGGAGGAAGACCATCCCTACAGCTAGGCCCTGGATCTTCCTGGCTAGGTAGCAGAGAGCTGCATTGCCAACACCTCCTCCCAGCTGTGACTTGCAATGCTGTCCCCACAGACTCCAGCCTGGTTTTCTCTAACTTTGCTGATGATGGGGACAAGTTTAGGGTTTCACACTCACGCTCAGAATCAAAGTGAAACACACACACACCTAGGGTCTGGGCTTGAAAGTTAGACTGGCTATCTCAAGCAGACACAGAGCTAAAAACTGCAGGGCTGATGTAGAAACAACATTGTATGGTTGTATTATTTTCCCAATCAAAGGAATATCTGTAGGCAGCAACTACAACTGTCAGGGATCAAACTTACATGGAAAAAGTCAGGGCTGAGAAAGATACTAATCTCTAGGCTGTAGAATGGGTCCAGGGTTTGGGAGTGCAGGAGGAAAAGAGTAAACAAGACCCGACACTCAGTGTCAGTCAGATGACTGGTCAGTCCTACCCATCACCATAAAATGAGCTAAGGCCCTATCGAAAATTGAAGTATGTAGAGACAACAATGACAGCAGTAGGAGTCACAGAAGCCAACAGGCAGATAATCAAAAACTAGGCTCTGTCTCCCTTCCCTCAGTCTGCTGGAAGTTAAGGAGCTGAGGAATTTCTCTGCTGGGATCAGTCACCTAATTTTTAGACATTACAGTGTCTGAGACAGCATTAATGTAAACACTTTGGGACTTCGTTAGACTGGCACTGTAAGTCTTTTATGGCCTGATAAGACAGAACTCCTGATGCATATCAAGGTTAAACAGTTTGGAGCAAGAGCAGGACCGGGGATTACTGCAGTAAAATTTCCCAGCGCCAAAGGCTGTTTTCAGAAGATGAGAGCTGCTCTGTCTTCCTGAATATAAACTCTCTCACACTGTGGAATCCATTACACAAAACAAGGTGCTAAGTCTTAACAGACATTGTATTTGTGCTGAAAGCAGTTATCAGATCTCTGATTTAGCCTAAGGGAGCATGAAAGAAAACACTAAAATATTTGCTTGTCTGTGTAAACATGATCCCCAGTATGATACAGCAAGTGACAACCCTTGAGTCACTGGGTATTTCTGTGGTTTCTGTCTGCTTACCATTTCAGGCTGGTGGCCTTAGCCTCAGCACATGTAAATTGCTGTGGTTTCAGAAACTTATTATAACTAATCCCCTTCCAGTCAGGAATGATATAGATTATATCAGGGAAGATTTCCTGTGAGGTCAACTTTTGTTTTGTTTGTTTCCAAACATCCAGTTTCTCTTCAATTCACCCACGTGTTTCACTTATTACTGAGAAACTGTTTATAACTCAGTCGTCACTGATTTAGAGCCTACCGTGTTTGTAGGCAGACTCAGTGATTCACTTAGGAGGAAAACTTTAGCCAGATGGCGCTGCTTCGTGAGTGATGCTGTCAAGACTTGGAAGAGGGCCATGAGCCAGCAGGATGACATGGCTGATGGGAGCAGGGACTTCACCCCAAGGAGCCATGATATGGGTTAGGGTCAGGATTGGGTCTGTGGGGCAGTCAGGGACAGACACAGCCTGGAAATCCACCAGCACTTCCCCAGTGACAGGGCAGGTCCATGGTCAAACAGGGAAGCCCTGCTGGTGCGTTCAGGTCTGGGCCAGAGTCAAGGGAGGTTGAAGATGTACATGGATGTGTTTGGGACCTTGCTGTGATGGAGGGGGCCAGTGGTATGGCCACAGCTGAAAAGCAGCACCCAAGGGAAAGCGGGGGCAAGTCCTGTCTTCTGGTGCTCTTCACAAGAGCTCCTAGTGGAGAAGAGCTGACTTGAGACACAGCCAGCCCACTTCACTTCTTCAACAAGACCTCAGGGGTCCACCCAGAGTCTTGACAGCAGGAACATCAACATGTGCCTTCTTACAAAGAGAAGGAGATAGGCAGAAGAGAAATTTGTCTTTGGGGATGAAGCATTTGTGATCTAATTCTCCTTCTGTGTCGAACATATTACAAAACAACTTGGCTTAAATTGGGGATATATTTCATGAATTTTTTTTTCCTGTCTAGACAAGAACTGATGATCCTGGATTTTCTAGCTGATTGATCGCCAATTGCCAATTATCTCAAATTAATGAGTACAATTGTAAATACTAGTCTGTACATGTCAGAAACAAAAACATATTTTGTGAAGCTTTTAGCTTAGCATTTACAATAATATTACTGAACTGGAATCAATTGGCTGTCAATTAATGCTAGTTAAAACAAGATCACAAACTCTTGCCTAACCTGAAGTTACTTACCTAAATTGCACATGTAAGGTCTAATCTTTCAATATAAATTAAAGTCAATAGGACATCAAATCAGACTGATATGAGTTTACAATCACTTTTCAGACCATGCCAAAAGTAAGAAGGAAAGAGTCAGATGCGTCTGCCTGATGGGGTCCATGAGACCGTCTCCAACTGTCTTTCCAAGCCATTGCTGTTGGTGAGTTGTGGTTGGAGGACTACTGGGGCATAGTTCTGTAGATACCAGTTTTCAGGCACATCCTGAGCCCCACTCAGACCTTTCAAATATAGTCCCACAGGTTTTAGAGATGATGAAACATAACATTTGAGTACCGTATCCATAAGCCTGATCAAATAACTCACCAGTCAAATCTTGAAAAATATTAGCCTTAATAGTGACAATCACTGCAGTACTGAGAAGTACTTTGACTGGGAGACTTTAGCAGCAAACACTATGTTATATATTACAATAAATTACAACTCTGTTATCATATACCACCTTTGGCCAAGTTTGTTTATGATTCTGAAAGCTGCAGAAATTTAGACACCATAGAAAGTATACGTTACAGCCAACTGAACAGGAAACAAAATGCCTCTCAGTTAGCTCCATATTTTCAAAACAAGTTATCTTTTCCAAATTAAGAAAGCAGACTCCTTAGATCTGACAAAGCAATCTTCTTCCTGTTCTTTGTTTCCAGTAAGTACCTGACTGGCATTATTGTGAGTCATACCATTACAAGAAGGAATGCTGAAACACATCATCTACCGCCTCACTGTGCTCACATCCACCGTTTGGTCTCCATCAACATTCAGCAAGCGTCGATCAGTGTGCCAATTTCATGCATTTGCTTCATCTGCACTTCCATGTCAGGCACCATTCTGTCAGTCTGCCCCTCTGCTGCCATCTGTCACAAGGCAACAAAGCGTAATGGAATATTGGTGGGAAGGTTCAATCTCTTCTGCCATAGCACCAACATCCGCCTCTGATGTTGTGGGGAAACATGATTAAATAGAAGGCATTGCTTCCAGAGCAGCCCTCATAAAATATATAATATAGTTAGTGTATATAAAGTAACACCAATTATTTTAGTTTTTTATGTTTTTTATTAATGTATGTAAAAAAGAGAGCAACAAAACCATAAAACTAGTGGGATATGTGACCTTGTTTCTTTGAAACTTACACATCAGTCCAGTTTGATGGCAGTAGCTGCAGTTCTCAGTGAGCTCTCAAGTGTTCATCAGAGATTTTTGATGAAATTTTACTCTTCGTGTGTTTTGTCTTTGAAAATAGTTGTTCACAAATGTACATACTGCCAAAAAGCAATGATATGAGTAAGGCATGACTGTGAAGTGATTTCTCTCTGGTAAGGGAGGGATTATGAAAGTCTGGTAGAGAGACATGATCAAATTATTGATTGCAACTCTGTATGTTTCATTTGAAAATTCACAAGTAATGTATTTATGTTGACTGAAAATGGAGTTGCAAATGAACCAAAAAATCAGTGATTTTTTGGCAATCTTAAAACCTATTAGCAAATTCCTTTATCAAAACAGAAAGCACAGCTGCATATTTTTGCTGTTCACAGGACTGTGTCTAGCCAGTGTATCAAAATCCATAAAAGTATCTGCCATCACTATGAGTCGGCACTGCACTATGCCCCCATGGGGCTGATAGCGCACCGATGTTCGGTTGGCACTGAGGGGCTGGGCCACTGCCATGATGGCATGGGGCAGGGGGCGGCTGCAGTGTGAGCTGTGCTGGGCTGCATGCGGCCTGCATGCTGTGGGTTGGGCATGTCTGGAAAAATGCAAAGTCTCCATTGCAAATTGGGAGCCAATTATGTGATATTCAAACCGGAAACCACCATAGAATAACAACTTGTGTTACACCTGGTTGATTTTACAACACTGATTTATTCCATACTTTGTACTTTATCAAACAAGCCGTCAGCAGGGGACTGCAAGTACAAGAGAAAGGTGGTTTATAGTTGTTTATCTTATTATGAACTGTTTGTTGCTGTTACTATGTCACTGCCAGGCAAGGCCATTCACATATCAAGCACCATGCTGGGCTCTCCAAGTGCACAATCTTCAGTCCTCTAGCTTCTTTTAAAAATTTCCTTTTTCCTGACTATTGACTTAAGATGTGCTGATGGATGAGAAACAGGAAATGAAAGCAATGCAAATCTGAAGTGAAGCTGTCCGTGTCAGTAGCCAGTGTTGCAGGTGAAACTAATCAAGAAAAACAAGCAAGTGGCAAACAGTGCGTTCAGGGAGGGAAATACTATGGATGGCCCTGGTGCCGTTTTGTGCTTTATCACTAGCGACAAGAACAAGCGGTCATGATCTGTCAGTGTTATCTTTGTGCAGGCTTATCCTACTGGCAGGTGTAAAATTCACTTCTCTCCCAACAGGTAAATTACCTTGGTAGATTGTTTCAGTGTGTTGTATTCATCAAGCCAAAATCAGAGGATGAGCTGCCACACCAAATCCCACACCAGATCACTCACATCCTGGCCAAGCCTTGCGATCATTGAGAAGACGAATTTCTCTGCTTTTAAATTAATTCTGTGTTGTTTTGCTGTCAGGTACTGCACCAAGCATGGAGAATGACCAGTTCACTGAGCAGCAGCAGCAGGTTCCCACCTTACCCAGGCAGGACATCCAGGGGCAAAGCAAGGAGGAACCTGTCCCCAGCCCGCAGCCCCTGTCCCCCACAGACCAAACCAGCGCCCAGCCTGAGGCAGCCACGTGTGACATCTCAGAGGAGCTGAGCCGGCAACTGGAGGACATTATTAAAACCTATGGGTCAGCAGTGAGTCTGATGGAGAAGGAAGGCACTTCAACAGGAACTGACAAGCCAGAAAAGGGAGATGTGGGCAGTATGGAGGATGCAGAGTATGAGAATGCAAATGAAGAAAGTGAGAAAGACAAACCAGCTCCTGGATATGCTTCAAGATCGAAGGAGCCCAGCACCAGCAAGGAACAAAAGCTGGAGAAGAAAATCCTGAAAGGACTAGGCAAGTGCTTATGTACTTACATAGCTGTTCTGCTAACAGAAGTAAAACCTCCATGGACTTCACTCTTCCCCTTGTTAGGCCTCTGCCATGGCTGATAGGGACTTCTAGCTGCCATTGAAAATTACAGCATCTGTTATAACTTTATCTAATTGATAAAATTGTCAGCAATTACCAAAACGATACAGTAGGGTTTACCAGACATTAATCCTTGTACAAAGTTGAAAACTTAGGATTCTATCACATGCCTGATGACTAGTGGTCCACTCAAACTAGTGGCCAAAGCTGCAAGTCTGAAGATACACTGAAGAATACTGCTTCTTAGACAAAGGGACATCTGATCTCTTGTTTATACCCCTGTACATTTATTTATTTTTCTACTTCCTCAGGTATAACTTCTCACTGATCATGATTGTGCTAATGGTGCTACTACATGGAGTGGCCAAGAGGGAAACTGCAGAACAAATTCACTGCTATGCTCTGTTCATATTTTATCCAGCAGACTCATCACAGACTGTTTGCAATAAGTCAGCGTGCTTGTTCTCCCTAAGCACAGTCGCTGGTCCTCTTGGCAGGATCCTCTTAGCTGAGCTGGAAAGAAATCTATTTCTTAAAATCCTTTCTACTGGACAGCCACTAGAGAGCAATGTAGCTGCATCCCAATCTAGCAGATGTGTAGTTTATTTCCGTTTATACATAACTTCCCCTGATTGTCATACCTCTTTTCTGCACGAGAACTCAAACCCAACAGTAGACTAATCCTACAGAAAAATCACTGCAGAATGTGCTTAGAGAAGCAGGGCTCCTTTTCCATATTCCTTGGATGTCCATGTAAAATACAGTTCCCCTGTTCCAATATCCTTGGCTACGGTGCACTTATTGGTACCTCTCCAAGATGAGTGGAAACAATACCAAAGTACAGTTCTCCAGCTGCACTTGCAACAGTTTTTACTCCATGATTGATTTTAGCTCCCTGGAATTTGTTTATACCAGTGCTGTAGGGATAACTTTTCTCCACAAGCAGTACTTCTGGGCTGCACTAGACTTGAAGTAGAAAGCATCTATCCTAAATAAGAAGGTGAATTTTCCCTCCCAGCCTTTTGGGAAAGAGGCATGTATGGAAAAGTATTTCCAAGCCCATTATACCACAGCCATCCTCAGCTCCAGGGAAACCAGGGACATTTTGTATTCTAAGAACAAGCAGTATTCAAGCTCCAGCTCATACTGAGGGCTGAAATGAATACCAAAAAGTATCAGCATGAAAGCAATGCACGACTGTCTACACAGTGATTTCATGATGTATGCCAAGATAATTATTAGACTGTGAATGCATTGTCTCTGGTATCCATACTCATTACACCAAGTCAGGGTACTGATTTACACCACTCCTGATTTACACCAGCCCAAACCTGGCTATACGAGTGTGGGTTGAGCAGCACAAGAGTACACCAGCTTCTACCAGTTTGCTCCTGCAAAGCGATTTTTCTGGGCCTTTGGGTGCAGGCCCTTTTTCAGTAAAGTGTACTACATATGTGACCCAGTCATGTTACAAAAATATTAAATGGAAAAAAAAGATTATACAGGAAAAAGACATTTCACTTGCCAATTATTTTTGCTGGAAGACAATACATTATTGAGGTATGAAAAGGAAGAAAATTCAAGCATGCTTTTTCTTACTGGGAGAAAAAGAACAATAGGAATTCACAGCAAAGATGGTCCCCTTCCTTCCAAAACACTCCTGACTTCATTCATAAAAACCAAGCATACTGATTCATACATAAAAAACAAACACATGCAACAATTTCATAACAGTACATCAGGTACAAACTATCTCTACCATCAAATCTCCACTTCTTTTTAAGGAAAGGAAGCCACCCTACTGATGCAAAGCTTGAACAAGCTGAGTACTCCAGAGGAGAAGCTGGACCTATTATTTAAGAAGTATGCTGAGCTGGTGAGTGCTGCACAGGTTCTCTCCTAACTGTCTATAGAGGAAGGTATAAAAACACACCATTCAGCATGGCCCAACCCCACATAGTAGTAGCATCTGTCCTGCTAACTTTATAAAAGAAGTAATTGTCAGGATTAAATAATCAATTATGAGTGAGGAGAAGTGGGGGAGGGAAGTAAAAAGTGAGGAAAACAGGCTAGAATTTGAGTTAAATTTGGAAAGGGCTAAAAAGTTGATAAGACAGTATTTGTACTTAAAGATAGATCTGCGTAAATATTTCTGGTATAAGGAGGTATAATTGAAAGCACGGATTCTCTAGGATACTACAGTCATAACAACAAAAAGAGTCTTTATTAAATCTGTTTATTCATTTTTATTCTTAACATGTCTTTCATATGTTTCTATACCATTTTAATACCATGAGCATAATATTCCATTTTTCAGGGAGAAAATGATTTTATTCTAATCCTCTAAACATCTTTCCCTTCTTCAAGGGATGTATGTTTCTTCTGTTGTACAAACTGCTTTCGTTAAGAGATTATTCATGATTATTTTAGACTAAATACTCATTTTGTGCATCCCTAGAGTATTCACTGGTGTTCATCAGATCTTCATGTAACAGGTACTGGAACAGTATGATTAATTTTTAATCCATAGTTATTTAACAAAGCTGTTTGCTTAGGTAAGTTAAAGAAGATACCCAGAAAAAAAAAAAAAAAAAGCAACATTTTCTCTAGTGGCATTTCTTGAAAAAAAGCACAGTCCTCCTTTTCTTTGCACATACATCAATCCTCACAGCAAATCTGCCTTTCTTCCTCAGGCCATAGGGATGTAACAGGTTTGAGTCCTCCGCAACCTCATGCTGGCACTCAGGCACTGCCAGTGTGTCCAGATAACTAAAAAAGACAGAATAGATTCCTTCAACGGGTTAAGAAAAATGGAGCTATGAAGCTGTTTTACACTACCACACCAACCCACACAGTGGAGATGAGCTCAAGCCCCCAGCAGCTCAGAGCTGCTGGCGCTCCTGCCTTCCCCTTCTGCAAGGAGCCCTGCATACCTCTGCACGTGGGCATTCCTTCACCTTGCATATCAGTCATCTGATCAAAGTGAAAGCAACACGCAGTATGAAGTGTTAGAGTGTAGAAAATCAGAAAGTAGAGAACTGAAGCCAATCATCAGAGAAACCAAAGCATAGTGAAATGAACAGTAAAAGCCCCTGAACCATAATGTTACACCTGTAATGATGACCTGACTCCCCTTCTCTGTTCTTTCCACAATGAAGATGGGTTATTTTCAGATAAAGGATTTTCTTCTCAGCAGTTAAAGGGTTCTATGGCCTTAAGCAGTGGAAATCTCACAAACGAAATGGCTGCAGCATTTTACAGTTTACTGAGACTGAAAAATGTGCCAAGCAGAACATTGACTTTGTAATTGGTTTTATGCACGGATGTGTCCATGTCTCATCATAATGTGATGTTCAGCTTTCCTTTTTTTCCATGTAAAACTCCGTGATTTCATAAACTGGGCTCTGGCAGTTTATAATTGAGCCCTTGCCTAAAGGGACTTCGTGCCCACAAATTAACTGAAACAGGACTTCTCTGATGTACTCTCCTTTGCATTCGGGCATTGTTGGAGCACTGAACATGGCCCACATTGCCAGTAACCCATGAAGGAGAAAGGAACTAAAGCAAAAATGCATTCAGTTTTGACATCCTGTACAATGTCACTAAAATAAATCCTCTAATTAATACAATTCAAGGCCTGTGGGAAAAACCCTTACACTACTTACGCAGCACGGCTTGTTAGCAGACAGCTCTAGGAGTTACCACTCTGTCTGCTCCCTCTTGCCCATCTCCATCACACACTTCAAGTCACTTTTTGCTTTTTATTTTCCAGCTGGATCAGCTCCCTGGTCCAGTTAATCACATGGTGACATGAGCACTTCTTGCAGCACAGCTCTGGGGAGAGTGCAGCACTGTGCCACGCTGAGCTGGGTGCTGGCCATGGCTTCAGTGCATGAGGTGATGCTGCTGTCTCTGACTGAAGATGCTGCTCATACGTAGGGATGCAACATAGCATTATGCCCACATCTATATGCTATATGTTATTTATGTCACCCAGCTATATGCTATTTAAGTGTTAGCACATGCCCTGGCACAGCCTATAGTGATGAGTACATGCAAAAATAGATGGCATCAGCAAATAGCGTGGGATGCATCCCCGCTGGTATGAGTGAGGCCATGCCTGCAGGGATAGGG
Source organism: Numida meleagris (assembly GCF_002078875.1). Classification (NCBI taxonomy): domain Eukaryota; kingdom Metazoa; phylum Chordata; class Aves; order Galliformes; family Numididae; genus Numida; species Numida meleagris. Next base: position 53,580,685 of record NC_034411.1, read on the forward strand.
AGGAAGGCAGTTGAACCATTTGGACATAAGCTGTGCCCTACTACTTGCCACCAGAGAGCATTTTATCTGCTAATACTGATGTAGCCAGAGTGGTTGGGGCTGGTAGAGAAGACTGTGCTTTATTTTAGCTTTTGCCTACAAACAGTCATTATGGAATTCCTTATGAATGGTTTATTTTCAGAAGTCCTGAGTGTCTCTCAAGTTCTGGGTGCAATTATACACTGGTACATAGACATGAATATTGTCAGGATGCACTGGGGTCACGATAAAACTACTTTTTTCTTTTTCTTAAATTGAGAGTTTATCTAACTAGGTCAGCCATCAAAAATCATAATTCCTTCTACCTGAAGTAAATTTTAGCTGATATTTCCTTACTTATTTTTAAAAATTCATCTCTGGTGCTCTTTTGTCATTCCTATTTACCAGTGAATTTCCTTCTTTGGTGCAAAAGTAATGCCATGTCCTAGATATTTCTAAGAACTTTCAAACCTAAGTTTCTAGAGAAAGACATTTTTAATGAAAAAAAAAAAAGAGCAAAAAAATTGCTTGGAAGCCTTTTCGTATCATGACTAAGAGCTATTTCATTCTAAACCCCCTACCTCAAGCACAACTTGAGCAAATCATCTAAAATTTAGACAAAACATTATCTACTAAGCACAGGCTACGCATGAAAAATGTGAAGCAAAAAGAACCTTTTTTGTGTTTTAAAGGGGAAGAAGAAGGGGCCAAAATCAAGCTTAAAAAGGAAAACGAATCTCAGCCTTAATTACAGAGAGGCTATTTTTCCCAACAATACTAGAAAAATTATTTCAACTTGATTAGATGTAGAGGCCCCTATTCTAATCTACCAGGGTAAAAATACACAGAACACATGCTGAAAGTTGAGCATAAATTGTAAATATCCTTCAAGCTGGTGATTGCTTTGGTTTGTGGTATGACTAGCTGTGATCTGATTGATAATACACAGAGCACCGTACTATAAGTATATATTACAGAACATCTGCAGAAAACAGATCCTTGGGCAGAGAAAGTGTAACATATTATTCCTGCCTTCTGTCTTTCCAGAGCTCCACATCATTCCTCCGCACTCACAAACTTTCCCAGTCATACTGGGGTTAATAATCAATACCAGTAATGTCATATTGTTAAATAATGTGTCCTAATAACAACTATTATTTTTAAGGTTTTCATATTGCAACTCATGAATAATTGGAAAATACCTGAACTTTAGAAATGTCTCATAATGCACACATGTCTGTAATAGAGAGAGAAGGGCTGCTGCAGGCTGGGATGGAAGAAGAAACCTTTAAAGCTTCAGAGGTGAAATAATTCTTGGACATTTCTGTTACGGTGTTAATTTGCAGTACAGCAAATTTCTCCAACAGCTCTAACAGGCACGTGTTGGAGTAAATGACTGGTCTTTGTGGGGCTGCTATCAGTAATTCTGATGCTCCCTCTCATCCCACCTCCAATGTAATGCTCCCTTCCAGCCCTTTGGGAAACACAGGTGCTACACATCTGCAGAAACAGTTCCCAGTTTGTATACTCCTCAGAACTTATGTGGAGCCAAAGAGCCAGAAAGAGGTTTGATTCACTGTAACCCATCCCCATGACAGGGGCCTTCAGGAACACAATTGACAGATGCTCCATGAGGAGCCTGGCAAAGAGGAGGTGCCCACTGGCTGTTCTGGGGAATCCTTCCCTGAAAAGCCTTGTCCTAGTTTGGCTGGGATTGAGTAAATTTTCTTCCTAGTAGCTCATAAGGTGCAGAGTTTTGTTTTTAGGATGAGAATAGCGTTGATAACACACCAGTGTTTTCAGTTGAGCAGCACTTGGAACGAATAAAGGCTTTTTCAGCTTTCCATACTGCCCTGCTAGCGAGGAGGCTGTGGTGCACAAGAAGCTGTCCTTATCTCAATCCACAAGTTCTGGCACTTTTCAATTTTTTTCCCCATCCCACTGCAGGGGTTAGTGAGTGAACAGCTATGTGGTATGTAGCTGCCCACAGGGTTAAACCACAACAGGTCTTCTGCCTCCAACAGCAGCAAAGCCTTTGCACAAGTTCTGTCCTTGTTCTCCAGCACTTTTTCAGCTGTCCTTTTAAATAGTTTTCTGGGTTTCTAGGAAATCTGGGAAGTTCTTTTTCATGAAGCTGTAAAACAGAATGAGCTACTATTGAGTTATCTTATGATCTGGAGAAATCTCACTGAGTAAAGAGCTACTGACTTAACAACTGTTCCAGTTCTTAACACTAAAACAAAAATAGTCTCATAGCTGCCCTTCAGATCAATTCACTGTCTTTTCTTTCCTTCTCCTCTCCACTTGTTTTAATTCCCATTCCCTGCCCAGCTCGAGGAACATCGTGCTGAGCAGAAGCAGCTCAAGTACCTGCAGAAGAGGCAGGCCCAGATCACCAAGGAGAAGGACCAGCTGCAGAGTGAGCACAGCCGAGCCATCCTTGCTCGCAGCAAGCTCGAGAGCCTGTGCCGAGAGCTCCAGAGGCACAACAAAACCCTCAAGGTGAGTGCTGGCCTCATCAAGGTACCCAGTAGAGTGGGAAGAAGGTGCCAATGCCTTCTCACCTTGCTTCAATACCAAATTGTAAGGGACGTTTGAATCTACACAAATAATGTATTCTCTAGTCTTTATTCCAGTTTACATCAAGGCCCTTTTTTTCTTCCTTTGGAAGTGTCCAAGCGCTTCTGAGTATTGAATGCTTTGTAGTTGTTTTTTGAGCTGTTCAGCCTGGAGGAGGTTCAGGAGGGATCGCATCAGTATCTATAAATACCTCAATGGAAGGTGCAAAGAGGATGGATCCAGGCTCTTCAGTGGTGCCCAGTGCCAGGGCATTCATGGGCACGAACCAGAACACAGGCAGTTCTGTCTGTGCGAGTGGCCAAGAACTGGTACAGTTTGCCCAGTAGAGGCTATGCAGTCTCCTCCTTGGAGATCTTCAAAAGCCACCTGGACAACCTGCTCTGGGTGGCCGTGCTTGAACAGGGAAATGGGATCAGGTAATCTCCTGAGGTCCCTTCCAACCTCAGCCGGTGATCCTGTGATTCCAAGTTCACCAACGTTACCTGTAAATCCTTGTCATGTTACCAGGTAGATCAGCAAAGGGAAAACTAGTAGTGCCAACAGACCAGTTCTGCCAAATTTGCTGTGGCTTGTCACACTTTCCCTCCCAAAAGGGTCAGTCACGCAGCACCAGTCTTGGCTGCCACACCAGCTCTCAGCCCAGCTCCAGCATGATGGCATGGAGGGGCCAAATGTGGAGAAGACAACTGGGGAAGGGTGTTTTTTAAGCTTTATCAGGTCTTCTAGAAGGTATCTTATCAGATCCCCAAGACTGCAAATGTGAATACAAGTGTATGGCCAGAGAAATATGAACACCAGATTTGACATACAGGACTCATAGAAATCTGGCAACTGTTTTCACATTATTTGAGCACTCAGGCATTTTCAAGTGATCTGTGATGTCTGTCAATCAGGACACTTGCTTCAAGACATCAGTCTTCAAGACAGGAAGGATGCTGACGCTGTGAAAGCTGTCTGGATTTTGAGTACCAGTTCAAAATGGGAATTTTCAGGAGTGTCAAAAGGCCTGGATCCATATATCACATCTGCCTATTCCTTGGTGCATCGTGCCATTTAAATGTGAAATTTATAATATGACTATTCTTCAAAAATCTTACATTCAAGAAATACATTGTTGTATTCTTCCTGATCTTCCTGTTGTGATCTTCCTTTTTAATTTTCAGTATATGTCAGTGACAGTGGTGTTATACAAAAAGCTTCTGCTTTGATCTATTAAAAATCCTCCTTTATGGGGATAAAGTTATCTGCAGAATTACACACATGAATTCTCAGCAACAAGAATCTCACCTGATATAACTTCTATTAACAGATATCTACCATTTCTACCAGCTCAGTATGTTGATAAGAATATGTCTGTGAGAGGGAATGGCCATGTCTAAACAGAAGCAGTGCATGAGTAGGTAGACAGCAGTTTAACAGGTAGGAGAACTAGAAGCAGATCTCCATGCACTCAGTTACAGTAGCTCAAAACCGTCAATGTCAGTAAAATTCATGCCTGCCATTTGTACAAAACCTGGTGTGTACTGAGCTATACCTCAGTATCAATCCGCACTGATCTACCAGACCTTCTTTGGCAAAATCTCTCAGTAGAAATATAAAGCAGCTTTGAAGTGATTTAAGACTTATGATTTACGATTTAAGATTTATGTCCAAGTCAGTGGAAAACAGAGGTATAGAGAAAAACTAATTATATTCAGAAAACATGTTTGGAACTGGTTTTGTTGAGTGACTTATACTATCTCCCCAGCTACCATAGGCTTATTAATCACACTATTAGAGAACATCATCTTTCATTTCAGCTTGCACATAAACAGTTTATAATGCACTTCATCTTTATATTTAGGAAAGTCTCTTTCCAACATCTTCACACTTGTGGGGCTGTTTTGCTTTGTGACAGTGTCTCCTAAATAAAATCAATTTCTCATTCCGTTCTGTTTTTTTTCCCCAGTAGCTATGCTGGAGAGCCAGGAAATGCCCAAACCAATCTTTCAGTAAGAAGAAGTGTTCAAATTTTGGCCACTTCTTTCTAAGGAGCCAGAGAACTTTTAGGAAACACTGAATATTTCCTTTCCTCTGGTTCCTATGTTTTTAGCATTTAAAAAATAAAATAAAATAATAATTAAATAAGACAGTATGACACAATATATTGGCAGAATGGATTAGGACTGAATTAATAAAGACATTTGATGTTTTTATCCATTTTTGTCTCTAACACAATTGTTGGAATATTTGCCTTTTAGCTTTAACTTCTGGAGATCTGTGACTCTCCAGAATCTCATCTTCTGTTTGAGTGTAATTTTCTTTTGCTTATGACTGTACTGAGAGGGCCCAAAACAGGAGAATCCACCTTGTGTTATTCTTAAAACTTCATGCTTAAGTAATTTTTATTTTGGCTTTGGCAGAACAGAGAAACTGATTCATAATTTTTTTTAGCACTTGGGATTAGCACTTCTGATTATGTTCCAAAGAACGGAAAATAAAAATTATCAGAAGCTGTGTCATTTTAATAGCAAAGGAGAAACCTGGCTTGCCCAGATCACAAACGTCCTCTGACTTGCCATGTGGTACATTATATGCACATCACGTCATGTAAATGTCATCTTCACTCATCTGCTGTGTGGAGCTCCCATTAATTGGAGATTGGTGCAGCCAAGTGGTGATGAATATGCAATGCGGAGCTGCACTGAAAATCCACAGTGCATCAGAGAAGATAATTTCTGGCTAGTGTTGGATACTGGCCTCAAAATTTCACTTACTTACAGTCCAGCTATTCAGATTATTTCCTTGCAGTTACATTTCACAGCAGAAAACAGATGTTTAATTTTCCCTCCAAGAAAAGCAGAATAAATGTTCATGAAATAACAAAACATATTCCCACTGCAATAGAGAAGAGCTCCGCTAAGAGCAATAGCAACTCATTTCTCTGCATTGTGTTCATGTTCTGCCAATTATCTGACAGTCTGGTGGCTACTTAATGTCTTGTAGTGACATAAATATCTCAGGTCTCCTGTCCTTCCTGCTGCAGGCATTAAGCAATGACTTCCATACAAATGTCACAACAGTCAGCAGCTCTGATTATGGGCTTGGCTCTAAACGGCAGACCTGAGGCTCAGACCATGCTGCCTGCGAGTAAGGAGAGCTCACTGAAAATGAGGAGTCTGCAGTCACATTGCTTCTGCCGATAGGGCTTCAGCAGATTAACAGTTGTCTTGATTTGTCCTGCAGAGAGATGAGGAACAGAGATAATGTTGCCCTTCTATTTGCAGATTATTTCACATTCCAGTGCTAAATCCCAAACTACAAAATATCCCTGTCTTAAATTTACAAGGTTTTATTCAATGCATTTTTACATTTTTAGCAGTAAAATACAGGAGAGTGATAGCAGTACTGCAGTAGGACACAAGAATATACCTTTTATAGGGCAGATAGTACCAAGATTACGGGCAGAGGAAACAGAATAATAGTTTATGGCTGTATTTTAGTCCTTCACAAATAGAAATCTAAAAAGAATTTACAATGCTGTTTTTGTTTGTTTTTCTCATTAGAACTGAATGCTTAATTTCAAAGTGTTTAAAGAATAAACAGAGAGTGCGACAGAGTGATTCTCACATTATGAATTCACCATGGTGATGCCAAGAACTCTTCTGCCCCAAACACACTCTGCTCTGCTCCCAGCAACCAGGCAAGGCAGGAGCACTGGGCTCCACACAGCTAGTGCGGCTGTAACAGCAGTAACAGAGAAGTCAGGGCAGTCTTCAGTCCTCCAGGATGGGGACAAACTTACTTTTAAAGAAACTTATTTACAGTATGGGGTCTTGAAATGGGAGAGACTAAGGCATCTACTGGAAAAAAAATGGGCCACATTATGGGGCCAGGTCTCAAGAAACAGCTGGGGCTGTAGCCTTGTGATGATGATAAAGTCTGGGTGATGCTGATGGCCTGGGACCTGTCAGACTGTGCCTGCCCAGGTGAGGAGGTGAAGAGAAGCAGACTCTGAGACCAAGTCTGTATTACCTTAGGGTAATAGAGTCTAGAGTCACTCAGTAGTGGCAGTGTCACAGGCAGCTCAGTAGTACAGCACAGCATCGGGCACAAAGAGCTCGTTTCCCTGGCACAGGGACTCTGAGGAGCATGCCGGGGCACACCCTAACTCCCACAGGCAAATATCTTTTGGCTTTTTCTCCAAAGCAGAAGAGGTCAAGATAAATAATCTGCCATGCAACAAGATGTTTCTTGGTTTTCAGCATCCTTAACTATGAATCTCTGCATTCTGTATGTGCTCTTTATTCTACTCAGAAGGATGAGCAGGATGCAAGATACTCTATGTAACACATGCCCTTTTCTTAAAAAAAAAATATTTGCATGATTACTATTCTCTAGATATCTAATTTCACCTTGTAACAGAGTTGTTGAGTGTGACTTATGTGCAAGACACTGATTTTTCATTTTATATTCAGCTGGATTTATTACTCTAGTGGGCTTTAAATCACAGCAATGACATTGTGCTATGACACTGTTTGGTCCATTGAAACAACAAAATATTTTTGAGGGTGTTTCGAAGCCATAGAAATAAGACTCAAGACATACAAGTTTAGTTTCTCACACTGCCTTTGACTTCTTGAAGTGAGGGCACCTTGTTGCTCTTCTCCCTGCTCAGGGGTGCACCTATGCCATGGAGAAGAAAGAGGCATGAGCAGTTTTTAAACAGCATATGAGAGGTAAAACAAAATTCTGATTTAACTAAATCTATCAAGGAGCTCAAGTTTTTGTGTCCAATTCTCACTCCAGGTTTTGAAGCAGGAATCTCCTCCCCCTGGCCATTGCCCAGCTCTCTCTGTAATTCTTCCTCTTCTGAGTGGAAGTCCTTCTAGAGTCACACATTGTTCTATTCTGCTTGTGAGCACACACACATGTTCTTGTGTAAAGTGCAGAGCACAAACAGGATTTTGGAGTGATTTCTGCCCATTACTGTATTATTAGCAGATGGCTCCAACAGTTTTCCTTCTGTCATCCAAGGCACTGCCATCTCTATCACATCTTGGCAGCAAAAGGACAAACGTCCTCTACCTTGAGCAGCAGTTGTTCAAGATCAGTCTTGTGATTTGCATGCTAAGTAGAAGCTGGGGCACTTGGTATTCAACTTACTTTAAGAATAGGACCTGAATCAACACCCTTTCTGTCACATTTACATTATTGAATTATACCTCATTTGAGTCAGCAAAAGTTTTATTCAGATGTATTTACAGAAAATATGCATATGCAATGTTATCAGAGATTTTTATGTAAATGAATAGTTGAAATAGTTGAAACCTTATTAGAGTATGCCATTTGCATGCTGTGGAGAGATTTCTTAAAAAGGTTCTGGCATGATTTGTAACAACAGTAGATATGATACTAGCCATTTTGTACGAGGATTACATTCCTCATAAGTGCAGGCTGCCCTGAAAGTAAACAAGCAGGAGATAAACTTGTCCATACTTCTTGACTGAAAGCAATGAATCTAGATTATTTCCACATTCTCTTTCATAAATAAAACAAAATCCAAAACAGAACTGCAATAACTAGTGAAAACATAATCCATGAACCTTTCTCCAAGCCATGTTCTGATTCTCTGCTTTGATTCTTTGAGAGCCAGCCCACAAGCTTTCCTTGATTCTACTCCCTAGAAGTTCATCCAAATATCAGTGTCAATTAGAAGGTAACGGAAGGAAACTTGAGGAATGTGAAAGGATTCTACAGAAAATGATTCCTGTAGAAAAATGGAAATCCCAAATTCCAAAAACTTGATATGAGGATTTCTAGTTAAAAGGGAGCATTTTAAATGGGTGAATTTTAAATTAAGTCAAAAAGAAATTTGATAAAAGGGCTTTTGATGACTTTCACTAAGTATCTTCTTCCAAAGCGAAAGCTGTGCTGCAGTTTCATGAAATAAGGCATGCATGAACATCCCCTTTCCCAGGATTACTTTGATCTGAAACTCTGCTTTACACCCATCTTTATAAATGCAAATTCTTAGTTCTATAATTTTTTCAAGACCACTGTATAATTTGCTCTGTAAATTTAGCATCATGCCTAATGTTGGAGCACATGAAAGCAAGAAAATCTCTGAAGAGGAATACAAACACAGATAATCCTTCAAAGAGTAGCCTTGTGCTTCTCTGAAACAGTATCTTTTTGGGACCATTTTTATTATGCATCTTACTTACACTACTGTCTTCTCTCCCATTTAACAACAGGAGGAAACAATTCAGCGGGCACGGGAGGAAGATGAGAAGAGGAAAGAAATAACAAATCATTTCCAGGGCACTCTGAGCGAAATCCAGGCTCAGATTGAGCAGCAAAGTGAGAGGAACATGAAGCTCTGCCAGGAGAACACAGAGCTGGCAGAGAAGCTGAAAAGCATTATTGACCAGTACGAGCTGCGGGAAGAGGTGAGCACAATGCCCACAGGGACCAGCAGCAAACCCAGCTCCATGGAGGGAAGCGGAAAGCACTGTGAACGTGTCATTCCCACTGACTATCATTTGGGTATCTCATGGGTAGCTTCCGCTGTGCTTTGCAGTCCAGTCTGGGCTCTGTGTGCACTGAGCCAGCAGGATCCCACATGGAAAACGTGGGTTAAAAGCTGTCCTGATAGCACCCTGCATGCAGTACTCACGGCAGATCTCCTGGTGGTGGGGAGAGGGACTGAGGTTCCCATGCATCAAGATGGGCAAGCTGCCCGCTAAGCAGTACCCCTGTCCACTCACTGCTCCCCCAAATCCCAAAGGACCCCAGAGTACTCACTGAGCACCTCCCAGTTCTATCCTTTTGGACAGCCTGGCCCACTGCCAGATATACTTCTGATCCCCCCAGACACAGGTTGCTGAGAAGAACCTTGGTGACTCTTCCCCACAAACAAAGCTAATAACAAAGGTAAAACAGGCCCTTTGCATTGGAATAGACTCTTCTTTGCAGGAATAACGTTTACAGTAATATCCAGTAGGTAATAGACGAATAGAAAATTACATCTTTAAATATAAACATTACAGCAATTCAGAAAATTTTGACACAAAAAGCCCTCTGGAAAATTCCCAAGCTCCCATTTCTGTGGTGATTTTATGACAAACGCTAGCACATATTGCAGTGGGTCTTTTTATTGTTTCCAAATGTGCTTATTGCGTGGCTCAGTGCAACCAGACAACATTATCATACTGAATAAAACATGAGTAACCTGTCCTCACAATCTGGAATGCCCGATACAAGACCCTAATTTCTAAATCTGTTGCATCTTGTATGAAGTCTTGTGCTGAATGAAGGGAAGGCACATTCCTGTCTTGTGGTTTCTATGAAAGGAAAATGTAAAGCAGAAGGATGTGTTCAGAATATTGAGCTCTATCGAAATGCAGTAGCAGTGAAGAGCGCTATCAGCAGCACTCACCTCCTGAAAGTCACTGTGGAGCCAGAAGTTTTACAGGCCATAGGAGACCTCTGGCTCATCTGTCCCACATCCCCTCTCATTTACCCAAGCACTCCAAGCCCACATTATCCATGTGAGGCCAGATCAAATGGGATGTACTAGACATATATTTATAGTAGGAGCTGTGCACATGCTCCCTAAGTACTGGAGGTGCAGTCTGTCTTCACACATTTACCCACACGGTGGCTTAGAACCATGGGCTGCTTAGCAGTTCCAAAAAAAAGCACATTCCCCCACATGTTTGTAATTGATAGGCAGTTATACGATCTACAATTATGTTGGATTATACAGATGACTTTATGTGCATATCATGGGACTGGAAAAGATGCTGAGGGTTTGTTTCTTTTTTCTGGTTACAAATCAAAATAGATGATGTAAACACATTTCCTTTCCTATGCAAATTCTGGCACAGTTTGTTCTTATCAGCACCATGGCTTTTTCATAACTGCAGTGGGTTGGGAGCCTTCCTGTTTTGCAATATTTTTGTCTTATACGTGTCCCAGTAGATAGCCGTGCATGCATGAGCATGAAGGTCTGTACATAAGTAAACCTGCACATTCAGCAGAATCTATTCTCTTGCAGCACCTTGACAAAATATTTAAGCACAGAGAACTTCAACAGAAATTGGTGGATGCCAAGTTGGAGCAGTCTCAGGAAATGATGAAGGAAGCAGAGGAGCGACATCAGAAGGAAAAGGAATACGTACCTATCATGCTAATCTATCTATCTTTTATCTAACTTAAGGCCAAGATGAGCCCTGCATGCTATCTCACTAATATATTGGTTATTCCACTTTGAGCCATGATACAGAAGCAGAGTAGCATAAGAGAAGGATTTATTACTATTGCCAGTGCTTGATGTAAAGGAATTGCATCTGGAAGGCTACTTTCAGGAGCATTTATAGATTTTGAAGCAAACTGTGAGCAGTAGGTTACAGCACAGACTCCTCCAGCAAACTCACCACTACTCCTCTGTTGATTTGTTACGACGTGTCAGATGATGCCACCAGTTTTCAAACAGCTCTGATATTTGACACTCCATCTCCTCACATGCTGAATGATTACATTTAAACAAGCAGAGAGGGCAACAAGATCTTTTGATTGAATCAGTTGAAGGCCAATATACTGCCAGGCTGAGAGCCTCCCCAGATATCCTCTTGTCTGCCCAGTTTTATTAAATGGAGGAGACCAGGAGCTGCTGCAATCAAGTCCACCTTTTGGGAGGTCCTGTGTCAAATCAGGAGTTAGACACAATGATCCTTGTGGGTCTCTTCCAACTCAAGATATTTATTTTGTGATTCTCTTCTGCAGAGCCTCCCTCTCCATGTTGGTTCAAAATGCACTTCCTCAGGCTACCCAGTATTTTTACAACTACCTAACATCTACCAACATTCCCCACTAGCATATAGACCCTTTTCTCAGCAGTGGCAGCAGCTGAGGCTGTGCATAGGGAAGTTCCAGGATCTCAACAGCTGGAAGGAAGCTTTAGTCCTTAGCAGTCCTCTGACTAGCTCACGAGTTGCATCAGAGAGCTCTGAAAGGATTTTTATCCTGTCCCCATGTCTGGAAAGAGATGCATTAGCACTGGCATAGCCTAAATATCACAAAATTATAGAATCACCAAGGTCAGGAAAGACCTCCAAGATCATCCAGTCCAACTGTCCACCTACCACCAATATTTCCCCACTAAACCATGTCCCTCAGTACAACATCTAAACATTTCTTGAACACCTCTAGGGATGGTGACTGTGGATGAAACTATGGGATAGTGTACAAAGGAAACACAGCAAATACCACTCACCAAAAATTGTTCATAAAAGCATTTATCCTCTTTTTCTGTATTGGTCTGGTGGTTGGGACACCCACTCCCACTCAATCACAGAATTGTAGAGGTTGGAAGGTAGCTCTGGAGATCACCTAGTCCAACCTCCTGCCAAAGCAGGTTCCCTAGAGTAGGTTACAAATCTTTTCGGCTAGCTAAAGACTGAGGGGGAAGAGCAGCTGGGACTTCTCCAAGTGCACATCTGCATGCCTCTGTATGGCAGTGCGTGGTCCGGTCTGGCTGTGCCTGCCCTTTCACTGTGGGGTCTGTGTAAAGCCAAAATCCCAAATTTTATTCATGACAGTTGAACCTTAGATTTACAGATTCAAAGCCCAGGAAACATTTCCAATATATCGATTACAATAAAAAACAAATTTGGGCTTACTTTACTACTGCCACTGTGAGTCTTCTTACTGAGTCCCAGATTTCAGATACTGAAAAAATAAAAAAAGACACAGAAGGCAGGGCATTGGCTATGTGGAAAACTCACATACAGCCATGTATCAATGACTCTTCTTCCTCTGCTCAGAGAGTATGAGCTTTGGGGCTGTCTGCTTCTGTGACTGGCCCAGTTTGTAGCCAAACTTTCTCTTTACAACTTATTCAGCACAGATATGCATAGTTCAGTTATTTTCATTTCTTACAAAGCAACGAAAATAATCTCCATCTACATACATACAGGAGTGGGAGATTTCCTTTGTGGCTTTGCTGAACGCATGACTAGCATCTATGAAATAGCGGGTTCAAAAACAAGCTACAAAGCCTTTAAGCTGTGGGTGTATAATGATATGCACCATGTTCAAAGACTTTTTTCACACTATTGAAGCTAATGCTCAAAAAGGCTTGCCTTTGAGGCAGTCAGGTGATATATTAGTAACATCACTTTGGAGCAAGGTAGCTTTAGCTGGAAAATTGAAGTGACTGGCCAAAAGCCATGCAATGAGTCAAGACATAATGAGCACATCCCAATTCATCACAGGCAGCCCAGCACCCAGAGAGCTGGCCTAAACTAGTCTCCCACCTCAGTCATAATGCCAAGCTCTTATTCCCACCCACAAAGCTATTGTGTGAGAGTATGTATATATATGTATGAAATCAAGACGTTTTTGACTGAGTCCTTTCATTTAGGGGTACCTCTCATCAGCTCAATTGCACAGAGTCAGAGCCCTACCACATTTCAGCATCCTGCCCATACCAATTCTCTGCATACCAATTTTTTACATCCTTGTGCATGAGTTTTGCTGCAGGACTTTTCAAATGTCTTTAAATGAGAATTTCGGTATTCTTTTATCTATTTGATTACTCCTTGGAGGCTCACTTTGATGTTTTCCTATGCAGTTCTTCCATATAGGAATCTTTGCTCCTATACAGAATTTCTTTATCTCATTTAGGGAAAGATGTCCTCTCCTGCAGCCCCTGAACATCACAGCTCAATACGCAGAACCCCTTACAGAATTGTCCTATTGCTTGCACAGTTCACTCTACACACACAGCCAGAATGTGGTTCCCTGTGCAAGTAGCAATCATCCATACTGCGTAGATTTCCCAAAGGGTCAGCCTGATCTAAGGACGCAGTTTTACCACCATCCCATAACTGCTCAGCACTACTTGTGACTTCCTCAACATACCATATGTTTTAAGCACTCATAAAGCAAACTTTGAACTGTAGTTAATTGCAGTTTAAAGCCTCTGTAACTTTCAAGTGTATGACTGAAAGGTAATGATCAGATGTCTACATAATTGGAATTTGCAAAGTATGGCAGCAAAAATGAGGGAAACCTAATTTTCACAAAGCCATTCCCTAGATCTATGTCATTAAATGGGAATGAATGTTCTTGCTCTTTTAGTCTTGAGCATGATACGACTGCCTGGGCCTCCAGCAGCTATCACAGCTCTAATGATATTGTATAACACCACCACACTTCACTGAAGTGCTGTTTTGTAAACACCACATTCAATATTTATTTGTTTCGTTATACTTCAGCCTCCTTGTTAACACTTCATAGCCAATTAATAAATGTATCAGTTCTCCTGATGCAGTTTCTCTCAGCTTGGTTTTTGCAGATGACCCCAGGCTTCACATTAATTTGAGCAAACCTCTCTGAGGCTTGCTTCCCCTACAGAATAGTTTATTAACTCTTAGATTTTAAATGGCTAAAGAAGTTATATGGGTCAATAGCAAAGAACAATTCAATTAGCAAGCAAAAGAAGTAATTTTTCCTTGCCTTCTCTGCCTATCTTAAATCTTTCATACTGTGGCAGAAGACATGGCAGGGCAGGTGTAACATCTTCATTCTCTCAGGCACACTGGAAAAGAAGGTAACCCTAGACAAAATTTAAGGAGTACAGACAAAAGCCCAGTTCTTGCAAGTAATGTCTGGCCTAGGTTTGAGTAGCTCTGGATGTTTTCAAAGCGCTTTTCATTACATCATTTGATCCAGACACCTCTGAAATCCTCAAAACAAAATAAATCACCAAAAAGAAATCAAATCATTCTCATCTGGGAAACCATAGATGCTAATAATTCAGTGGATTTGCATCAAAAGGCCAAATGGATGGAAGAAATGTTTTTCTAGTTATATATATATTAATATATATACACGTAAATATATATATTTATATACAATAAATCTAATTCACTCTCTGTGCCACAAATAGCTGGAGATGGAGAGAATTCATTATATTGTTCAATCAGCATTTGTAAGGTATATCCTCCTCCCTTTTGCCAGGTGGCATTCAAGTAGTTTGAATCAAATACTTTCTCTACATGTGGTTCTACTCACCTTTCAATTCTAATACAAATGGATTCCACTGACTTACACAGCAATTTTCTGAAAATACTTCAGAGTCCAGCTTTGCTATTTTAAATGGTGCAATTTAGTCCAACAGAAGAAATCCTGTGGCAAACTAAATTTTTTATATCTTATATCATCATTTCTTAAGTTATCATTCGCATTTTTTTTCCTGAAATACATTTGGCCTACCCAGCAGAAGTAATGCTTGATGCGTATTTGGTAGATAATAGACATTTCTTTAACACTTCAGTAAATGTTTTGTTTCCTGCTTTCAGATCAAACCAATTGCTAGACTATTACTATGCACTTTGGAAGTGCTGATTTCAAACTGCACTCTGGAGAAGAGTCTATGCATCTCTTTCCTACAATTCCCTACCCTCAGCTGATCTTCCAGCATGCAGCCTCTGCGTCCAAATGTCATTTTGCTAATACCCTGAAAAAAGGATAACATCTTCCCAGGAGCAGCCAGGGATGAAACTGCAATCAAGCTGTTCCTGGGCTGCCTTCTTGATCTAAGTGAGGCATTTATCACCCTGAGCTGGGAGTTTCCTCCGATGGCATGTCAGTGCAAAAGAAGCTCTAAGATAACAAGATGCCGGAGGTTGATTTTGTACGACATTTGCTATGCATTCCCTTTCTGAAAGCTTGAAGATTTTTTTACACAAGTCTGACTGTGAACACATCTGTAGGCTAAGTATTGATCATTAATGCAAAAGAAAACATGCCGTTCACAGGAAAACAGGAATTTAACCTCAGCTGTCTTGAAGTGACAGTACCAGAAGGTACTGAAATCACTCTCCTCAAGTCACATGAAGATATGGTTAAGTATCATACTTCTTAGAGCATACTATACGGCAAGCTTCATTCTACACAGGTTTTGAAGTAATATTCAAGTATCCTTCTCCTTAGGATAGCAATAAATATTCTATTTTGCCTAACTCCTCCAGCTACATTTATATGAGAGTTAAATCACTACTTACTAAGTCAGCAGCAACAGAAGCACATCTAGCTGGAGGTTGAGGATTTCCAGCTGATAAAACAGAATCTAACGATTTTCTCTCTGTTGCTCAAAACACAGCTCCTGAATCAAGCTGCAGAATGGAAGCTACAGGCCAAAATGTTAAAGGAACAGGAGACAGTCCTGCAGGCACAGGTGACGTAGGAGAGGTGATTGCATGGTGTGTCTTTGTTTGCCCACTTTTAGCCCATGACACGTATTTCAGGTAAAGTATCCAAACTATTTTCTGTGAATTCTTTCTGCCTTCATTCTTCATCACACAAACTACTGTGAAGCCAACAGTAAGGCAATGCCCCATACTGCAGATCATGCTGTGGTATTTATGAGTGTTTACAGTACTAAACCACAAAACAATAAGAGTGCCTTGGCTTGATTAATTACCAGAAATATCCTGCATGCATGTCTCTAATCCAGCAAAGTGCTGAGGTACAAACATGAAACACATTCACCAAATTGGAACTGATGTGCTATGCAGTTTTCTAGTCTGGGGTGTGACAACAGAGCTTTTATCAACATTATCTTGAATTTTGCCAGCTGAGGGCTTATACAAGGGGCCTCTAGGATTTCAGTATTAAAGTTAGATACTGAAATATTCTATAAAATAAAATGATTTCCCCAAATTATATTAAAAGTCAGGGTGTAGCAAAAGGCAGTAAAAGCAAGAAACAGGCAATAGATAAAAAAAAGGTTACCTCCTACACTTTGAAAGCAATGCAATAATTGACCTTAAATGCAAGTGAGAAATCTAAATGATATGACAGACTTTCACATCAAAAAGAGACAGTATCAGTAGATCTTCCTACACTTACAAAAATAGTCACATATCTTTATCTTCTACCTCTCTGTGAGAATGGTCCCTCCCTGCAGAGTTCTGGGGCAGTTGGTCCTGCAGCCATTCAGCTCCTCACCCATCAGCAGGGATATTCAATGCCCTTGCTCACAACTTGGCATACTGCTAAGTTATTCCAGTTCTGCTCTTGCAGATGATCCAACTCTTATCTGTCGAGCAGTCAAGAAGGTCTGGTGTTAAAATGACAACCTGGAGACATGGTAGGAGAGCTGTTGTCCTTTGCATGTTTTTTCAAAGGCTGAGATAATAAGCAGGTAGCACACTAAAATATGTCACATGAACTGCCGCAGACACTTGTTTGACAGGTTCTGCGATCAAACCTCAAAGGCCTCCAGCTGAGTTAGTCCCAAATGCAGATCAATTTTCTAAGTGGTTTTAATTACACTTTTATGTTCAGCTAGGAAGAGTTTTGTATGCAGGCAGAACTCTGCAGCCAGTTTAACAAAAGTGAAGGGACTGATAAAAAAAAACAGAATATATTAAGCATACATTTGAAATAGAATTGTTTATAGAGAAAATCCAGTCAAACAAGCCTGCAAAGGCATTGATAATACATGTGCCCCTTGCAGACTTGCTTAGATTAAAATTAAGGGGTTCACGTGCTGATGTGAAACATGCAGTTAGGTATTCTTCTCAAGTATGTGAGCTCTGGCACCTACACAGCAGCCCCCACTTGGAATTATTGAGAATAATAACAGTAATAAGTACTATTTCCAGCATGGTAGCACTGATGGACCTCCCTCATGGACCAGACGCCACTGTGCAATCACAAAACAGAAAAAGCATAAAGAGCTCCCTGATTCATGAAATAACCAATAAATAATAACAGAAGGACAACTGCATGGATATTATGAGAATATGCCGGCCAATGAGACAAGAAGAAGCCATAATGAATATAGCCCTCACAGCCTGCTATAGCAAGTGAGATACCACTCCACTGTAGAGGAGGTGATGGACACCCTACGCTTCCTTGAGCTGCAGGAAACCAGAGGACATCAGCTTCATGTAGGCTGGCTTCTGGTCAGCACGGTGTACTTGAGACAGCCAAATCCAGCCTCCAAATAGCTACAGGGATTTGGCTCCAGCTCAAGGCATGCACTCAAACCATGGCGGTGCTTCCCAGAGGTTGCACACCCTTCCTGGGAGCACTGCTTATACAGTCTTCTTAGGCTCCACATTTTGAAACAAAGCAAGAAAATAAAAGCTAGGCCTTTAACTTTTGGTAGCCAGCATCACACAACCACTGGTCTATAGCAACTGAGAAGTAGGTGAAGGAGCCCAAGGGGAGCCCTCGCTGTAGCACTGTGCTGGGGTCAGCCTCACAGCCTCGAAACATGCAGGTGCCGCCATTTCCTGAAGATGTACACTCAACCCAGAGGAGCCTCACTTGCTGCATGCACGGTCCTCATCTCCAGGACAGCTCACTCCAAGTGAGAGACAGCTATCACAGCCTGATCCAAGCCACCGTAAAAATTTCACTTGTTTATTATTCAAATGTTCTCTGTGCTCTGGTACTGCCTAGGGCCCCAGCAGAGACCAGAGCCGGCCCTGCTCAAACTCATTGTTTTTCTTATCTAATTAAATGATAGGTGAAAGTTGGCAGGGGGAGCAGAGACAGAACTGAGGTGTATGAGGAGCAGGTGAAGTCATTTTTTCAGCCCAGAGCAGAGGAGCTGAGGGGAGGCCTCTTAGCAGCTGCAGCTCCTCACAGGGAGCTGAGGGGCAGCGCTGAGCTCTGCTCTCTGTGACAGCAACAGGGCCCAAGGGAACGGCATGGAGCTGCATCAGGGGAAGAGCAGGTGGGGGTTAGGGAAAGGTTCTGCACCAGAGGGTGGTGGGCATGGAACAGGCTGCCCAGGGCAGAGAGCACAGCCCCAAGCTGCTGGAGTTCAAGGAGTGTTTGGACAGCGCTCTGAGACACAGGGTTTGGATTTTGGGTGGTGCTGTATGGAGCCAGGGTTTGGGCTCCGTGATCCTTGTAGGCCCCTTCTAACTCAGGATATTCTATGATTGTAAAACAAGGTCTCTGTCCAGACTGTCATGTCTCAGCCCCCTCACCTCGCAGCAGATGGCTCTATAGAGCAATCAAGTTGACTGAAAAAGCCCACTTGACATCAGTGTCCCACCTATATGGTGGCACTTGGGCTGCTAAGGTAAATCTTTCCAAGTTTCTGTTTGTGTATGAGTCACTGCCCTGGCTGTAGCCTAACAGAAATACACAGGTGTATGCTGTTTGTCAGCGAGCTCCAATATCAGCGGCACAGAGCTCTGCAGGGATTAACCTGCCATGCATTTACCAGCTTGGCAGGGAAGGGCTGCAGCCAGTGGTGTGTTCACAGCCACCAAGACCCTAACTGCCTCACTTAAACTTCGCTTGGGCAAATCCACACTACACTGCAATTATGGCAATGACATATTCCCAGAGGCACCATAACAGCTAATCAGAATGAACATAAATCATAATATAACTATATCCAATTTGAAAAGCGGGATTAAACCTACCCATTATTAGCAACATTTTCTACATCATCTTTCCTCAGTGACTGAAAAGTAATGTCAGGGGAGGTGTGCATTGGCTGGCACCATGGGAAATAAAAGCTCCTGGTTAATCATTTTGTCAGCTCCACACAGGTGTGGGAGAGGGCAGCCAGTCCCACCAGCTGCTTGGAGCCTCCAACTCTTCTGCACCCACCACACATCATGCCAGTTGCTCTAACGAGGGCCATCAGGATGGGCTGATTAACTGTACAACTATCTCAGCATTGTTGGGGTGCCAGGGACCAGAAAACCTCTGAGATTATTTCAGAACAGCTGATATCTGTACTTTCTAGAGAGAGCATCATGCATGATTTTGGAGCTTTGGAAGCACTTTTCCCACCCAGGAGGAAGGGAGGAAAAAATAAAAAATAAAAAAAGGAAAAGGAAAAACCAAGAGAATTTGATATAAAAAACAAACGTCAGATCTTTAGAACAGATTTTTCAAAAACCATTCACAGACTTTAGACGAAAAAACAGGGAAATATGGCTTACTGACAAAGTGCAGCCACAGACAAACATTCACGTGGGTACCAGAGGTAAACCGATAGCAAAATACAGACCCCGCCTAGTCTTAAATGCTGCCACATTGCAAAAGATATTTTTTCTGTTCTTCACAAAGTGAAGTGAAGCTGGCAAAAGAGGATTATTTTCTCTGCCTTTGCTGGCCTTGCCTCCATCTGCAGCACACACACGGGCTGCAAAGTAGAGATGACAGGGTCCCCACTCAGCTCCCTTAAGCCACAGCATGGGGATGCAGGTTGGCCTCATGCAAAGGTTGGGCTTTGCTCAGCGGCAGGGCTGCCCCCATGTCAGATAACACAGGGGAAGAGTAGAGAACATAGAATCATAGAATGGCTTGTCTTGGAAGGGACCTCAGGATCATTAAGCTTCAACCCCCCTGCCGCAGGCAGGGCTGTCAACCTCCACATCTAATACTAGACCAGGCTGCCGTGGGCCCCATCCAAACTGGCCTTGAACACCTCCAGGGACGGAGCGTCCACAACCTCTCTGGGCAGCCTGTTCCAGCACCTCACCACCCTCTTGGTAAAGAACTTCCCCCTGATATCCAATCTAAATCCTTCAACTTAAAACCATTTCCCCTTGTCCTGCCATTATATACCCTTGTATAGAGATGACTCCCCTCCTGTTTGTAGGCTCCCTTTAGGTACTGGAAGGCTGCAGTGAGGTCACCCCGCAGCCTTCTCTTCTCCAGGCTGAACAAGCCCAGCTCCCTCAGCCTGATGCTCCTATTCAGTGGTAGCATCCAGTGAAGTGCATAGGAGTATTGCCTAATGCCATGGACTCGAGCCACAGGGCAGGGATTGCAATGATAGGAGAGGGGAAACTGTGGCTGCAGTGTGATATGGTGAACTATGAGTCATAGAATCAGTAAGATTGGAAAAGACCTCTAAGATCATCTAGACCAACTGCCAACCCCTCACCACCAAGCCCACTAAACCACGTCTCTCAGTGCCACATCCACATGTTTCTTGAACATCTCCAGGGTTTCCAAGATGCCTCTTCCCCAGGTCTCTCAGACTTCAGAAGGAGGGTAGCCGGGGAAGCACCTGGCTCTTACCCAACAAGCCAAGCTACCTGATAAGCCAAGTGAACGGCTGCATGAATCAAAGCTTAGTGCTAGCTCAGGCACTGCTCTGAGTCTTACCTATAGCTGACCCCACTGCCCAGTCCTGTGCAGCATCAATGGTCAGACCAGTTCTGGATAGTCCCTGCCATGCTCTGGTAGCCCAGTACACTAACAGAGATGGCTCAGTTATCTCATTGCCACTTTCCATTCCGTACATCACTCTAAAGAAGTCAGCCGCTATTGTTTACAGAGCTTGTGAAGAAAGCAGAGAGCTGGAAATATAGTAAGATTTTAATGCTGCCCTCCTGAAGCCTCTAAGGAGTTATTTAGAGAGAGGTTTCCAATAATCTTCCACTTCTAGGGAATTCTTTCGTTTCTGGGCAACCAGCACAGAGACATCATAGCTACAACGTTCATGAGAACTCAGCATCCATAATTCCCAGGTCTTTCTATTCTTCATTTTATCTTTCTGTAACAGACAACTCATAATAGCTTGCAATCTTAAAAAGATACACAGAATTTTAGGTCACTTATGTTGGTGCTTCATGGTCTCCAAACATTTATATGTCCAAAAACAACACCTATTTTATTATCTTCTACTGAAGTAAGGTATTCATTTCACTGCTCTGGAAACTCTGAAATCACTGTTTTTCTTTTTCCTGTTAATGTAGATCACTCTCTACTCTGAAAGATTTGAAGAATTTCAGAAAACATTGACGAAAAGCAACGAAGTGTTTGCTACTTTCAAACAGGAGATGGAGAAAGTGAGTAGCAGCTTATATCTGAACTCTGTTCTTGACCCTCTTTCATTTTGATTTGTCACACTGCAGTAATTTTATCTGGGATTAGGACATTTCTGGATGTTTTGGAGAGTAGAATTATGACTACAGCCAAAGACCTGAGTAAAAGGGCTGCCCTAATTCCATCTGCAGTGTAGGATTGCTGTTGTGATTCAGCTTTTCTTCCTGATTTCATAGATGACAAAGAAAATGAAGAAGTTGGAAAAGGATACAGCTACATGGAAATCCAGGTTTGAGAACTGTAACAGAGCGTTATTGGACATGATTGAAGAGGTGAGCAGGCTTTTTGATGCAACTCTTCCACTACATAACACTTTAATTGGGAGATGCAATGAACCAAATCTGCCAAAAGTCAATTAAAAAAAAAATGTTGAACCTAAGGATCATTTTTTCAAGTTATCTTGGTTATTGGATCTTAAAGAAAAAAGACTAACATCACAACTATCGGGACTTTTGGATTGTACTGAAATATTCATTATGTACATGACAAACTGAATTATGTAACTGTGAATTTTAAGTGCTCTAAAAATGCACGATAGTGAATGCTCTCACATAGAAGCAAATTGGTATTAGTTCACTTCGTGCTACTTTCTTTCTGCATAAGAGCATTCATTCAGAGAGTTAATGTGCCCTAGCGAATGAACTTTGAATTCCCTCCTGTTAATTTCTTGTGTAGGCAAACTCTAAGAGCCAAAAGCAAGTACTGTGACTCACTATAGTTTTAACTATGCTGTCACAGGGGCAGCGTAGAGGAAATCAGTAAGCATGTTGGAACTCAGATAAGATAAGAGGCTGCCTAAAGTTTCAGCCCAGATTTACAATGAACTTGGACTGGGTCTTTCTGGTTAGTTTCATAGTTCTGCACTATTGTCATTTCTATGGATTTTGATATCTCTTGATTCCTCATTGGGTGTAGGAACAAGAAAACATTCAAATTCAGGCAACTTTCACAGAATCTAGAAGGAAAGTTGAATAAAAAACATAATACAGATGTTTTTCCTCAAAAAAAAAATCACACTCAGCCTCTCTGAAACTGAGGTTCAGGTAGGATTTTGCATGCATTTATGTAGGAAGGTACAGTATGTTCTTCTGTCTACAGATTATCAACAGGTGTTCCTGCAAATATTTATGGGTGAAATTGATCTAAATCTGTGTGGCCAATGCTAATGCGGTATAGCAATGAGGGCTAATTTCCTCTTGCAGCCTCAGTACCAAAGATCGCAGTTATTACAGAGCAGTTAGAGAAAGCCAGGCACCTCGCAGAGTCCTGTGAGGACTGCCTAGATCTCAAATTGTTTCCTAATTGCTAATTCCACCAATGAACTGCATGCACACAAACTCAGTCCGTGCCTTTGTCTAATGTTTCTGACCACAGAAAGCCATGAGGACCAAGGAGTATGAGTGCTTTGTGCTGAAAATCCAGAGGCTAGAAAACCTTTGCCGGGCTCTGCAGGAAGAGAGGAATGAATTGTACAGAAAAATAAAACAAGCACAGCTCCCTGAAGGGGTGAATGGAAATGACATCTTAGAAGAAGACGATGACGATGCCAATACAAACCCTTCCTCCTCTGAGCAGGCAAGCATTGAGCTATGTGCTGCTGACAAGAGCATGCTGCAGGAGCTAGCTGAAGCTTTCAGGGTGTCCCACAATGCAGAGGAGACCCTCCCAAGCAACAGCAGCAATCCAGAGACATGTGATGTTCAAATGTGTAAAGCCATCTCTGTGCCAGAGCTCCCCTCTCATCTCACCTCACAGTCAGAGGCCGAGAACTGCTGTGAGCAGTTCAGCATGAGCACACCAGCACCCCCTGAACACATGCCAGCATCCACTGAAAATATGACAACACCCACCGAGAACATGCCAAAGACCACCAAAAGCATGCCCATGCCCCCAGAAAAGGTGCCAACACCCACAGAAAGTGTGCCAATACCTACAGAAGGTGTGCCAACGCCTCCCAAAATCATGCCTGAAACCCCTGAAAGTGTGCCAGGACCCATGCAAAACACACCTGCTCCCCTTGGAAATATGCCAGCATCCATGAAAAGCACACCAAAAGCTGCAGAACATGTGGATGACCTAGCAGAGCTGTGCGTCCAAGATCAGCCTGCAGAGCAAAAAGGGGATACAGACATGGAAGCAGTAGATTGAAGACACAGGAGTGTTCAGGCCCATGTTAGACAAACCACAGTTCTACTTTGTTCCCCAAAATTGTTTGTTTAAAGAAAAAAGTGAGTGCTAAAATACAGTCATATGTACCTGTAGACAAACATAATGTACTTCTCTTTGATACCACTAGCCAATTTTAATGGGTCTGCATATTTTGCTGTCCTTCATCTGAATAAAGCATAATATTTTCTTAATGATAGGAAAATCCAACAAAATTATGGTATCTTTTTTCCCCAGTCAAGTCATCTCCTTCAACAAAATAATTTTGAAATGCTGAAGTTGCATGTTTCAAATACCATTGCTATTCTTATAATTCATTATGAGACTTTAAGAATATACATATCTATTTGGTATGACATTGCATAAAAGATGGGCTACTTGGAAATGCAGAGATCTCAACAAGTGAGGGGAAAGGAATCCGTGATTATAAAGTAAAATCGTGAAATCATCAGTGTGGTCAGCCATTGATATGACCACAGCCATTGAGCTGCAATAACAAAAGGTGATTTTTTTTTTTAAAGAGTAAACAACCACTGAGCACTATGTGGACTGAATACCCACTAACTCATAGCCTTACCCTGAATTTGTCTTTTTTGCTTAGTACTTGACAAGAGGTTTTGCTTTCAACAGGACAATGGAAGAGAGATCTTTTCTAGATTCCTCATAAAATGACTGAAAATAACAGTAACTTCTAAACTGATGGTAATACCTAAGGTAGGGATCACAAACTTCCTTCTGCATCCAAAAGAAACCTGATAGTTTGTCATACCATTTGGGATCGTGATCCCAACAGAGAGGCTCCTGCCTGCTACCAGCGAGCAAATGAGCTCAGAAGCCTGGAAGTTCGGAAGCTGGGTGCAGATTTCAGCACTTAGGCTGAGGCAGAAGGCAGAGAGAGACTACACCAGGTGATACCCCTGTGGTGATGCTTCAGGATGGTGCAACTCCTCCCAGCCACAGCCACATGAACCTCTGTTCATGGAAGGTTCCTTCTGACTCCACTGTACATGCTGATGCAGCCAGGAGAAAGGCAAGCACACTTATCTGTCACCCTGTTCAAGTCAGTAGCCCTGAAAAAAATACGTACCAGGAAAGCAGGAATCTCTGTTCTTTCTGGGGACCAGCTGTATTCCCATTTTTCTTCTCCTCTAACCAGCTCTTCCTATCGGCTTATCAACACACCATTGCCTAGTAATTTCTCCCATGTGTCAGAACTGCCAAGCCAGAAATGCTGATTTTGACATCAAGAACAAGGATGAAGAAGGAAGCAGTTAAGGGCATACCAACCAAGACAGCTGGCTGGTATCAAGCAAGGAGAGTAAGAAGGCTCTGGGGAAGAATGCTAAAACAAAAATCCTGTTGGCACATTTCCTGTTTTTCATCTTCTTCCTCTGAATTCAGTCTAGGCCTTTTGGATCCTGATCTGAATAGCTTAAGAATCTGAAAAGGGCAGTAACATGAGATATCCAGATGCTGGAAAGCTAAATATTACAATCAAACAAACCCATGGCTAGAGACAAATCCCAAGCAGCCCCTGTGGAGAATCTGATCATTTAAGCCAAAATTGAAATATAGCTGAATTAAGAGAAAAGATGCCACCTGTGGCAGAATGTGGGAGACTGTAGTCACACATTCTTTCCTCCACATCACCCTCCAAAAGTGAGGTTTGAATCTTTGCTTCCTGCCAGCATGTCTGCAGCCGGGCTGAGTACGTCTGCATCTGCACTGCTCGTTCAGTCTTTGAGAGCTAACTCAAATATACAAAGCATGATTTGCAAAGGTTGGTTGTTCTAATACAGACTAACAAGTAGCTATTAGAGCTACAGTTTCCAAATGTAGATGCCTTATATTACACTGACAGGACTTATTTCATGCCTTTAATCACCTGAAAGGGGATCATGTAAGTCTTAGTTATCTTAAGGTCCTTTTATAAGTAATGGAGATAATAGGCGTTTCTTGAAGACAAGTCATCTTGTGGTAAAACAGACATCCAAGATGGAAGAAAATGACTTTCTCTTCACTGATTCTAGAATCAGCCTAACATAACCATCTTAAATTTAAAATGACAATTATTATGTGTCTAAATTAGTTAGGTAAGAGGAATCCTACCACACATTCAGATTCAAGGCCCTAAGCAAATCAACCAAGACACTCTGAAAACCAAGACACTTATGTGCCTGTGAAAATGTTAGCTTATAACAAATTTTTATCCTAAGAAAGCAAGCTATATTCACTTGATTTAGTTTCTATTGCCTTGCGTCTGTGGAAATCTGGTTTCCCTTACAAGTTCTGTTTGTTTTCGTAAGAGTGGTTTTAAAATTAATGTAATTTATATACCTTTTCTTTTTCTTCTCCTGTTTCTTGATCTCATTTGATTCTGTTGTCAGTTTTGGTATTTCCTGCATGTAACCAACTTTTTTTTTTTTTTTTTTTTTTAAAGTAGGCCTTTGGAATACCTTTAATTGTTCAAGTTGTCTAATACAGTCAAATATTCAATTACATAATGATAATGATTGACATGTCCTTGTAACTTGGTTCCATTTTGCATAAGCATTATAGTTATGTCTTCAGTTACATAATAGTTGCCTCGTATCTTCCAACTTCAGCATGGAGACAAGGATCCTACTGATAAAAAGTTTCTACATACTCATGATTGATTCCTACAGCCTCATCCCTCATGAATAATTACACAACCTCCTGGGAAAAATCACTCCCACTCTATTTCTCCTTCCTCATTTTGGCCTTATTTAACTTTTGCATCTAAAACTGCACTTACATACTTGCAATTCTCATTACTCTGTGAGCTTCTACCCACATGCCAGTTGCTTCTGCTCTTCCACGCTCTCTACTGACTTGCACTTCATCCCAGCAGTTTCTTCCTCATTCTCAATACTTATGTACAACACTGAAAGATTTTAGTATGGGACTTGGCCTCGTGTGTTTGCAAGAGATGGAAGAACAAAAATGCAGGGAAGGTTCTGGCTGGTCCCAGGCTGGATGGAGCATTTACAGTTACACCATGGGGCAGCTTACATGTAATCTTGTGGCCTGTAGGAGGGAGCACCCTCAATAGAGGCAGAAAATCTAGAACATTTTGTTGTGTACCTGCCCACCATCCATAATGTCAGGCTGGCAATTTAAGCTGACATTACCATCCTGTGTTATTCAGTTTTCCCTCATTCTTCTTCACCATAAGCTGCTGGCCTCCTCTTGCTGTCTTCCTGTACCGGTGCCCTCTGCAAAAGCTGCCTCTGCATGGTAGCAGTATCCTCGTGAAAAGCCTTTGGGATTGCAATCTGTACATTCTGAGGTGCTTCCCTCATTTACCATTCAAGAGGCAGGAACCCAACACCCTTCTGTGGTGACTGAAATGCAGTAAGCAGCCGTGACGCATGCTACTTCCCTACTGTTCATCCTTATCCTGACATTGCCAGTCTCATCAGTCCGTGTTCTGTGGTTGCTCCTTCAGTCTTGCTTATATTTCACATACTTCTTTCCCATACCATCAGACACAGATGTGAGGGGAAGAAAGGTGGTGATGGTAGCTGTATCCTTCTGTACCCTCATTAAAACCTAATCATTGCTGTACTTCTTCCAAACCAGCAACAGCCTTTGATTTGCAAAAGCTGCAAGCGAAGAAACAAAGTATGTGTTCCCTGTTCTGCCTCATGTCTGACCTTAGTCAGCTCAAAAATTTAGCAGCTTCCCTGCTGAACATGTAAAACAATATTTTTCAGCAACCCATAATTTATCCAAATCTGAGGGGATTTTCAGGATGACAGCTATAATCACATCCATGACACTATCATGACATTCTCACCTAATTTCTGTGGCAAACCACAGATATTTTTGCTATCTTGATACATCTTACCGGTGAGAGCTTGGAAACATTACAACCCAGAAAAAAATAGATTTTAGCTGTGGTCTGAGAAAAAGCTGATGTTTCAGCTTAACTTTCCCCACAAAAACTGAAAAGAGGTAGAAACAGGCATGGAAATATATAATCCAGATGACAGAACTTCAGCAACAGTATAGCACAAGACAGGGACACATATAATAAGGTGCAGTGTTTTTGTAAGCTTTACTGTTAAGGTCAGCTTTAAGATTTCTTGGTTGTAACCAACCACAGATGATACTCTCACCACCTCTCTTTGCTATGAGCAGAGTTATGATCATCAGTATGGAATTCAGACTTTTTTACTTTATTAAGGAATTACACTAGGACTTGCTTCTCTCCTGGGCCCGTAAGATATCCCTGCACTGCCATTCTCACTAACCTTCAACCATCACAAGTGCGTAGCCAAAGGGCAATCACAAAGAGCAGACAAGGCATGAGGGAGGGCAGGAAAGGGCGTTAGAAGTGGCATTTGCTGAGCTCGTGGACTTTCCATCAACTGCTGACACTAACACAGTTCACCACTTTGCAATGCTGTCTTTCCTACTGAGAAAATGCTTTTCACATCCCTTTCAAAGATGAAGCTGTGGCTGCCCAGCAGCCCCAGCCACTCATCGCACTTGACCCAACACAACGAGTCAAGTTGTCATTGCTGGTAGGATGCAGATGACTGAGCATGGCCTAGGCCAGCTACCCCTCCACAGGCACTGTAAGACGCAGCAGCAGGCCTTGCACTTCAGGACCAAGCCTTGGGGGAGAGACAGCAGCAAAAGGGAAAAAAGAAAAGAGACAAGGAGGGAGAGGCTTAACTGAATGTCTGTCTCTGACAAAATTACTAGGATTCACCTTTGAGATGCAGGTGAAGCACTTGCAACCCAGCCTGAAGGAAGGGCAGCTTTGGCAAAACATGCTACAATCAGCACAAAAAAAAAGATTCTGAAGTTGGACTAAGACATCACACCTTGCAGCCATGAGTTATAAGACTAGAAAGAGATGAAGAAAAATAGGTCAAGTTTGCTGAAAACTAAAACATGAGTTTAAATTCAAGAAAATAAGTTCAGAATTAGTAAAATACTCCCTTTCTTATAATAGCGAAAAAATGTTCAGGAAGCCCTCTTACTTGCATAAATTGCTTTATACATTGATTAGCAAAACACATAGCATACAATGCTTTTCATCTCAGAGGATCTTAAAATGCTTTCCAAGCTGTAAGTGTTGAGGAATGACTTCACTCCAGAATGGTGGGCCACCTGCTCCACCGTAAGGCAACAGCAATGCACAGCAGAAATACAGAGTTGAGCAGAGGCTTTCACTAGATATAAACCTTCAGACCAGAACCCAACCTCTGCATGTCTGGCAATAAAAAGAAACCTTTTTAATGACTAGTTTATCTCCTAATTGCCCATTTTCTGTATTTTGTCCTGATAATTCTGGCACTGCCATCAGCAGAAAATAAAGGTCAAACTCTGCGGGTGTAAATCAGAGGAGCTCCTCTGGAGCCAGTTGAGCTACACATATTAACATCAAATGAGAATCCACTCCAAGGGGCTGAATTACTGTGCCATTAGCAAGTTCTCTCTTCCTGTGCAGCAAACATTTTACCCAGCCGGTATTTCAGGGGTCCTGAGAGAGGCAGAATGGATTTACTCAATTAGAATTTGGCCAACACGTTACACTTAATAAACCTACTTCTAGGAAAAGTGCCAAGAAGCAATTTTTATTGACCACAAATGGCCACAGCCTCAGCCTTGCAGCTTATCCAAACACCAAGTGCTGCCATGTTCCAGCTAACATCCTTTCCTCAAAGACGATCAAGGACAGAGCACAATTTGTTGAACCACTTTGCCCACTTCCTGCAGCTCTTTGCTCTTTCTCTCACTTCTCCCACCCAATGGCAGGACTAAAGCCATTCAGTTCACTGCAGCTTGCTGGAGGTGCCTTGTTAAAAATAGAACAAAATATGATGAGTTTTAGGTTTCATTTCACTCCAAATCTAGGCCAAGTCTGACAAGATGGTTGGAGCTTGCAGTTGTCACAGCTCACTGTCATTATGAAGACGGAAGTCCTGTCCCAGCACTGTGTTACAGATCCACATTACTAAAACAAAAACAACCACATTTGTTCCACTGCAGCTCCCCATACTGGCTTACAATGGGGTTAGAGTGCTAGCATTTCACTCAGTGCAGAAACTGAGAGGAGCCAAGGGCTTTTGAGCATCCATGTGCCCCTGCACATCAGTAACTGGTTATGTATTGCTCCTCCACAAATCATTCTTATTGCACATCACTTCCAGTTTGTGAAGCTCTCATTTTTCTAGACCAAAAAAAGTTACCTCAAATGAAAGGTTGCAGCAACGACTGCCTTCACAGTCCATAGGAAAAGATTGTACAATAGCTTTTTTTTTTTTTTTTTAATCGGCACTTGTTGAGATTCATCAGTTCTCTGGAATTTCTCTTTCCTCAGTCAGTGTGGTCCCTGTGCCCTACAGCAAACACCAGAAAGCTTCATCCTGCAAACTGCCAGGTAGTTCAGTTTCTGAGAAGTGAAGTTGCAAGCTGAACACCTCCAGTGTCACAGCAGCTGTACAGAGAAAAAAACCTTAAGCAAGTCCCAAGGGGAGAGTCAAGTTGTGTTAGCAGCTGTGAAACATGATGACTATCTCTTCTCTGGGGTTACCCCCCCCTTCCACAGAACTAAAAATGCAATGTTAGTATTAGCAGCAGCATGACTTACAGCTTCCTGCCCCATTCAAGGCGTCACTCCTGCCAATGCACTGCACTCCCTGCCCTCCCCAGTGTGTAGCTGTGCTATAACTAGGTCACTCAAAAAATCCGGGAAAAGAAAAATCATCCTCCATGTAAAGAACTTAAAGTATCTCATGAAACTACAACCTAAATTCTAGTCACAATAACAGCTAATTGAACTTCATAAATTATTTGCTTGTAAAGCAAAGGAGGCAAATGCACACAGATGTGCATTCTTTGGTTGTTAACTCCGGAGCATAATGCTGTTCTCAGAGTTAATGCTAGCATTTCCACTGATTATTTTGCAGAAATCTCCTCTACTCAGGGACTGAAAACTGAACTTGAAGAGGGAAATTTGTATTTTAAATACTAATCCCATTCAGTACAAAAGACAAGGAAGACACAATAAGCATTTCACTACGATAATGACCAACTCCACAGTTCAGAGCTATGCATTACTTTTGTTGGTAAAGGAAAAAAGAAGCTTTGACGCAGACACCCTTGGTTCTCATACCTGAGAACAGATCACATGCCAGCAGCTTGGCAATTGCTCAAACTTCATGGATCTTTTCTGTACACCCAGTCATTCTGGTAGATCCTAGCTGGCAAATTACCCCAGCTGAGTACTGAGTTTCTTTCTTTGTTTATCAGATTAGAAATGTTATTTAATCAAAGTCTGTAGACTACATAACACAAAAGACTCACCTTACTCCTGCTTCAGAGGCCAAACAAAATGAAAAGGAAGCATTCATTTCAAAAGAAGGGAGAGGAAAACATACACACACAATCACCAAAAATAATGATGCAGTCCATGAAATCTCTATTAGAAAGTCTTTCACTGTGGGTTGTGTTACCTCCTGAAACCAGGGTCATATCTGAATTACCTCAACTGGAGACCATTTTGGTTTTAAATTTTTGTTGCCAAACCACTGCTAGACCATTGCTCCAAACCACACCTGACTGGCGCTACTCCAAAGAGCCTGTGTGGAAATGTCCTGACAACAGAGATAGCAGCATGATGTTGGGTTAGTAAGAGAGGTACCTGCCAGCACAAGAGATGTCTTAGCAGCAGCTCTCTGCACATGCCTAGGTCAACCAACTTCTCTTTGCCTATCATTTGCAGCATAATTTAATACATCCAAATCACTTTGAATTATAAATCAAAATAATCTCAACTCACAAGTATGGTACACAATGGTATAGTATGTTCACCTGTCTCCCCAAAGAGGAGACTGAGCTTTTCCTTCTACGAAGGACCACATTTACTTTGCGTGTGCACAGAACAGTGGCTTCTGTTAATCCACCTAGGTCCTCCACACCTACAGCTTGTCTGCCATTATCTATCTTTATGTCTGTATTAAACACACGCTAGTCAAGATCCTTGATGGAACATAGCTTTGGCTGTGGTTACCAGTGAATCAACATATACCACACTAATATCTTAATTACATACTAATGTAACATGCTACATGTAACTCCTGTAGCATGTTCTGTCACAGCTGTAAAGCATGCAGATCTGTAGGGTTGTGGGGCACACTGCAACATCGCCGGCTGCAGCAGCTGGAAGAGACTGCACAGTTCTGCACACTTGTTTCCCTATTGGACTACCTTTGTAGTGAAATTTGTTTTTCTTCTGTCTAGGCTTCCTTAGCGCAGTCCATGTCCTTGGCCTCTCACTTTATCACTATGTATCCCTGTCCCCTCCATATCCTACCAGCAGGAGCTGAAGAAAAAATATTCCCCCTTGAGCCTTCCTGAGGATGGACAAACCCATCCCTCTCAGATCTTTTTTCACTGAGACGACATGGGACACCCTTACTTCATGACAGGAGAGTCCGTGCTCAGTCTTAACTACAAAAGTGAATTTCCCCCCTTCCTGCTCCAGCTGCTGATACATGATGGAAGCAGCCACTCCCCCCTCATTTTCCCAAACCTCACCACAACTTAACTCCTCTGATTTTGCTACTCAAACAGCTCCAGTGATCACTTCTTAATTCAACCTGACAAAATTGCATCACTTAGTATGAAAATGCTCAAGCAAAGCAGATCATTTTCACCTGGCTTTGCTTGGGAAGGATGGGGAGCAGCTGTGCTGGCAAAATCCTCATCCCCTGCAGCTCCAGCAGGACATGTGACACAGCACTACTTGAGTTTTGTCTCCCACAACTTCAGGTTCCTACTTAGAATTACAGAATAATTAAGGTTGGAAAAGACCACTAAGATCATGTGGTCCAACCATCAACCTACCCCCACCATGCCCAGTAACTGCCCTACCACTAGCTACCCTTTTCTTGAAAACCTGCAGGGTCAGAGACTGCACCACCTCTTTGGACAGCCTGTTCTGTATGGCAAAACTAAAATTACCCACCCAGGAGATCCTGCCAGTGCCCAGAACACTGGGAGTGAGCCTGGCCGTGAAGGTGTGGGGCTCACAGTGCAGATTATGTGTTCAGCATCGCCATGCTGCCACAAGAAGGGGAAAAAAAAAACAAACAAAAAATGGAAACATTCTTGGTTACCACTGCAGTCACAGATGTGGCTGTTTATATGAAGAAAGATGTTCTGGGAAGTTCCCTTTTTGGGGGAGCATACAGCATGTCTGTGGGCCCATCATACATTCCCTGGGATCTTGCCATTCCTGTGTTCTCTTTTGCTTATTTACATGTTATATGATCGGGGGGGAGGAACAAACCATACTCCATTATTAGCGAAACAGAATTTACAGGCAAAAAAATATGTTCACTAATTTGGTATAAATGAGAGAGAACAAAACTTTTCCCGATTTTGACTTTTCTAGGTAAAGGCCTAAGGACTTCCCAAGAGCTGGCCGTTCTAATATTCAAACAGTAAGCACTCCTCATAATAAGATGTCAGTTCTCTTCTGAAAAAAACACTTGATGAAGTTCTCCTGAGTCTTCAACAAATCTTTCCAAGTTCTGAGCAGAGCAGTAATTGTGAACAATATTGACACAGGTGTATGAAAGTCCCACTTGTTCTTACTTGCCAGGCAAAACATTAAAAGGATTAATACTAAAAAACTGCAGCATCACCCAGAACTCAGATACAGCTCACTCATGTATTGCTGTCTTCACCAAGAGAAAAAAAAGCAAGTTTTTTATAATCCTTAGAGGTTAAGAAACTTAAGTCGGTCTTGTAAAGTCTGCCTTGTCACACCTGCCTAGCACAGAGAAGCCATTTTTTGAAGTGCTCCCGACTGGGCATTTGCCAGGGGTATTGTAACCAGCAAAGTTTGAACAGTAAACATGCAATGGCCATTTTGAAGTTCACTGGATACACATTTTTGTTTTGAAAACTTCTGCTGAAATAACTAAGCTAAAAAGTGCCAGTCACAACTGAAGAATAGCAAATGATTAACTAACACTTAGCATGAAGATCTGGTGAGATGTCTGTGACTTGGTCCGAAAAGCCGGGGCAAGGATAAGACATCGCGTAAATTCATACACTTTGTGCCCTTGCACTACTGACTCCAGGATTCAAAACCTCCCCAAAGCACCTTCCTCTGTGCCAGTGCAGTGTGTACCATGTCAGCCAGAGGGAGTCACAGCGCTATGGAGGAAAGTCAGGCTTCCTCCGAGGTCCTTGCTGCCCCACCACAAGTTTTCAAAAGTGCAACACAGAGGCTTCTGGGTCTTGTTCACACAAACTGATGCAGTTAAACCAGTGTGACTTCTTGCACACAGGTTTATCATGAGATAAACGTGAAGAAAATGAGAGTTTGCAGTTGCACACCCACTTCAGAGTTTGGCCCACTTTCTCTGGCTTGACTCCCAAAGCAATGTTTCCACTAATAAGCTGCTGAGTGCAAGAGGAAAAGAGGATACAGCAGGAGTCCAGCTGCTCCAGGGGTAGGTGTGTTTGCAGACTTGGCAGCACGGCAGTCATGCCATCAACCCACAAGCAGAGCGGGCCTGGGCTATCCAGCACTCCTTGCCTGCCAGTACATTTTCATTGGCAAAAGTCAGGCTCAGAGTGTACCAAAATCCACACAAATAACAAACTTCCAGCAAGGCTTTGCCAACACCGCCATCCCAGAGGAGAGAGATGGAAAGCCGTCACCTTCCTGGACAATACGGGATTGAAGTCCAGAGGTTCTCCTCCCTTCTTGAGGCACTCTTACAATGGGCTGTGTCAAGTACTGTGGTATTAACCCATACTGGCTCTAATGATGGTAATGACAGGAAGGAGAGATCAAAGTAAGCTCTTTGTACTTGAAAAGAGTTTCTCCCAAGCCAAATTTTATATTACATGTAAACTAAACTAGACATCAAGCAGCTTGTTTGAACATCTCCTAATCTTCCCCAAAGTTCTAATTCCCTCCAATCTGTTGCATTAGGACACTCATTTCTCTCACTGTGCTTTGTTGTACACTGCCCAGAAGGGTGTCTGCAATGTTAATTGTCCCATCACCTCTTTTATTCTGCATGCCTTCAGCCAAATGTCTTCACTTGACTTTAGGAATGAGACATCTGATTATCTTCTTCCTATGAAAGGGATTTATGAGCATAGCTCCTCATTAACAACATTATAATTATTAAGAATTCTTTGTTAATAAGAAATCTCCCAAACACATGACTAATTTATAGTGCTCATTCTCCACAATACCTGTACTCTGAATTATTGATGTCCAGCAGTTAGAATGTCCAGCACTGGTAGAAACTCTCCTCTGGCATTAGCAGTCACACCATCCTTTCCCCAGACTTCAGAAGATGAAGGGCAGTTCCATTACCAAAATCCTGGCTTGGCTTCCTGGCACTGCTACAAGCTACACCTTTTTCATTTCCTTCAGCCAAAAATGGGCAACTTGTGAAAACTACATCTGTCCAGTGCACGACTAAGAAAGCAAAAAACCTCATGAGAAAGCTTTGCGGTGCAGGGGATGCTTTGTGTACCCCTGGGCAACAGGCATGTGGCAGCGTGGGCTGGTGAGTTCTTTTTTTCCTTCATTTTCCACACAAACTTCAAGATAATAGTCCTAAGAAGGAAGTCACAGGTGAGGGAGAGAGAACACGGAGGCAAAATAATCCAGCTCAGTCACACCCATGCTGGTGCTCACCAGGGCCAGCTTCCACGCCTCCGCACTGCAGCCAGGAGCTGCAAGCACAGATGCCAGGCCAGTGCAGTCTGTCTGGAGGACCAGGTCCTTCTGCCCCACCTGTGAGCATCACTGCAGCCCTGCAGAGCTGGGCACGAGCCAGCCCAGGTGGGAGGAAAGAACAGTGCAGCAGGGGAACAGAGACTCTTCCAGATGCACCCAGAAGCGCAGATGCTACCAATGGGAAGTTGAATTCAAGAAGGTAAAAACACTACCCATTTTTAAGTGAGGATTGCATACTAAAACATTAGGAACAGAGCTTGATTTGCACTCCCAACAAATCTGGCTGCCACGCTGACTTGAGCAGTGAATGACAGCTGAGGCAATATGTTGCTACTGGCCATTAGCTTCTCACGTCCTTCATGAAGGTACGCCAAGGTCTTCAGCCGCTCCCATTCTGCCACCAGCCAACACCATGCTGGCTGCACCGAGGGGAAAGGCTGCCTGATGCTGAGGAGACTCCCACACAGTTCAATATATTCTTTGGCAGAAAACTGAGATTAAAGGCAAGCTAAACTCAATAACTATTTGTGTAACTAGAGTATCCTGGTTACAAGGCTTGAAACCATAGCAATCATTTAAACAAAGCTTGAAAGAAAAAGAATTCTCTTGTTATTAAAATGCTGATCTTTGATTCTGATTCAGCTCCTTGATCTTCCTATTGTCCCAAGTCTCAGAGGTGCTGTCTGCCTGCAGGTTTTATAGCTCAGCTCAGAGCCACCGAATACCTCAGCTAGTATTTGTGCCTTGTGCTAACAGAATTATGCTTCCTAAACATACGAATATGAAAGGATCAGATTGTCACATGGTGATTCACAGGTTTGTGAACATCGCACAAGTAATCGGCTAGTAGTGATGCTTCTTACAAGGCTCAGGCAATTAAGCTGAGCCTAATATTAATCACATTCCAAAGAAGCTATTACTTAGTCTGGAGCCAAATTCATTCAAAACCTCAGAGACTGAAAATAAAATGAAATAAAAATAAAAGAAGGAAGCATTTGGCAACTATATTATTATTTAAGTCTTCTTGATTTTACGGCTGTACTACCTTCCGTCTCCAAAGACTCCATTCCACAGTCATGACTCTTGTATTAATAAGAGTCATGCAGGCATTACACAAAGGGCAGCACTGATTTGTTATTCTCTATCTGGATAACCAGGGAGATTTTTATTTTGAAAAGATCCTGCTGGAGCTTTGTATTTTTTTTTTAAATGCTTGTTAAATGAGTATGTAACCAGGAAAACGGGAAGATGAAGCAGTAAGATAGATGTGATCTGCACACGTGTTTTTCTCACAAGAAAGCAAGTGCAGTGCATGTTTAACAAAAGGGAGTAGCTTCAGGGTTACACTACATAATGTAGCCAGATGTAAACTCTCGAATATATAGCTCTCCCGGCAGGTCCACTAGAAAAAGGAAACCTTTTTGCTCATGGGAGGAAGGAACAAATTTCTTCTTGAAGCATAGCTTGATGGCTGCTCCCAAATGCCATCACAGCTGGCTTAGCCCCGCAAGATTTGCTCACATGAGCAGTGCATCAGGCTGTCACTGGGTCAATGAGCTGTGCCAGCAGCTGTAATTTCTCTGCATAACCCACTGATGTTAGTTGGACATCACTGAATGAAAAGAGAATATTCAGCAAACCCAGTGACTAATACACATATTTAATGCCAAAAAAACACTAGTGTATCAACTCAATGACAACACAGCAGCTGCAGCTGTAACAGGAAATCAGGTTTTGTTTTATACGGCCAGGTTTTAGTAGCATCAGGATGAACAGAAGTTGTTTCAGAAAATTGTGTCAGAATAGAAAACAAATGCGAATATAGCTGTGTGAAACCTGGACATATATTTTTAGGTACACACACCCACACACATATGCAGACTGAATAGCTCCTTCCCCATCTGGGATACAATTAGGGATGCCTCCAGCAGGAACACGAGCCCAGGCATGCTTCTGATCCAACTTGCCTGCGCCTCCCCTATTTAACTGCATGCTGTATCATGTAACAGCTTGAAAAGTTTGGGGTTTTTTCAGTCTTTTTCTTTCTTCAGGTTCTTCGGTGATACTCGGTTTCTTTTAGCAACACAGTAATTACCATTCCAGATCAAGCCTGAGGTTCTGCAATTTAATGCTCAATACCTTATGCCTCTCCAAACATGGCAAAGACTGCAGTAATTAATCCAGGGACAGTCTCTCCTTCATGTTAGTTCTCATTTGTTTTACCACTCAGGGTTAACCATGACCTAAGATCCCTGTAGCAAAATACCAACATGGAAACACTTCATTCACTTGCAATTACTTGATTGTGGCTTATTTACATTTCCACCTCATAAATAGATCTTCATGCAGGTATCCATAGCTCTTTCCACCATTAACACAACACATGGTTATTCACATCAGCCACATCACCCACTTCCAAAATGAAATCCGAACAGCTAGGGCTGGCTCTTTACAGAGCACTCCCAACCTTCTCATCACACCTCATCTCATCTGAGCTGCGGCACTCCTTCACCCATGACAGTATTTGCTTTACCTTTTCTAAGTCTGGATTGCCTCCATCCTTCATGTCTCTGCGGTAATACGCAAAGGCTGGAAAATCCTGCTGTAAGCATATGTAGAAAGCTCTGCGAAAATGCATGACGATTAGTCAGACTGCTGAGAAACTCACATGGGCAGCAGGGGGATGTGAGGCTCCCTCCTCTGCAGCAGGGCTTCAGAGATGAAGAGTTCAGTTGTAACACAGGAAGCCCTTTTGCCAAGTACTGCTGTATTGTACTCACCCTCTCTGAATCCCTTCTGAGATCTCTCAGGCACCAGAGGGCACACTTCCATGAAGAGGATTCAACAAAACACACAGGATTCAGTGCTCTGCCCTCTATTCATCCCTCCTGACAGCACACAGGCGCCCCCGGGAAGCAGCTCCCAGGCCACGCTAGGCCGCAGGAAGAGCATTTCAAATGCCAACAGAGTGAACAGACCTCTGTTGTGCTGAGGGACACGTCACACACCACAGCTTCATTTCAAATGACACTAAAAAACTGTTTTCTTTTAATATTTGAGGTGAATATATTATGTCTCTCTGTACAGGGCATGTGTAAGAAACTAGCCGACAGAACAGAAGAGCGGGGAAAGAAGAACCCACACTACTAGCTGTCTGGTATTTATTACTTTTTTAATACAGAGAAGTCACAACAAAATATTCTCTAACAACACACGCAAATGATATCATAACCAAGTATTTTAATTTCATCAACATTCATTTGCTATGTACATATTCTTTCATCTGCAAAAGTGCAATCCAAGAATGTCTCAACAAGAAACCTTTACAGACAAGTGTATTTTGAGGGGTTTTCTCACCAGTGGCCTTACAACAACGTTTGTCCTCAGTTACCTGGTACAGCAAAATGAAGAGTACATGAAAACAAAACAGAACTGTGTTAGATGCCTCCCTTGTAGGAATATTCCCTGTTTTCCCAACTAAATTCATTATGAATACACTGCTCACTACTGGACACATTAATGCAAATGGACTGTAGAATAGCCTATGGGCTACAGAACACTGTAGTTTTCATGACTCTGCGGCATTAGATAGAACAAGAATTTCAGCCTGTTCATTTTGGTAGACGTCAAATTATGTGTCAGCATGTAAAAGATGTTCATTTTGTTAGTTATGGTTATCAAAATTTACTTTAAAATGTACTACTGATGGATGGATTCATTTACACATCCAAAATATTAAGTCTAGCTAAATGCAAGCCTCTCCTATGGAAAATATTGTTAGCTACTGGAAAGAAAAGCATTTGCACATGCAACTCCTATTACCATCACAAGGAGTATCGTGCATTTCAGAAGAGCAGAATGTACCTCCAAATCCAGAGGACTGTATTTTCATTTACAAAACATACTTCAGGCACAGTCTTTAGTCTGACCACAGGCCAGACTAAAAAGAACACACAGCATCAGAAAAATGAAAGGTAGTGAAGGATAAACTTTAGCCAAACAAGCAAAGCAAGCAGCTCCTTACCTAGAGAAATCATTTCCCTTTTGACACGTTTAAAATCTCACTGACTCTTTCCAATGGTCATCGTGATAGATAGCAAACCAAGTGCTGTCCAGTTCAACCTCTTAAGTAGCTATTAAGTCCCAAAGAAGTTAGCTTTGCCCTTGTGCTTATGCAATGCCAAGCCAAAACTTTCATAGCCAAAGGGTGGGCCTAACTGCTTGATTGGAATCTGATGCATCTAACAAAATCTTACACTTTGCAGTAACCCATGATCAGATTTCAGTATTAGCAAGAAGCAGAGAAAGCATTCTCTACAAACTGGGGGCAAATTAACTTTGGAGGAAAAGTTCAGAGGGTCTTTCTGTTAAGCTAGTTTCCATCGAGGATTATTTTTGCCGTTCTATGTTTGCTGCTAGCCTCCAGTTGAGAGATGTGCTTTACAAGTAAACAGGCATTTCCACTAGTGGCAGCAAAGACTCACTTAATAGCAGAATTAAAAGGAAAAGATGAATGAGAAGAAAATTGTTTTCTTTGATAGATTTGTACATAACTTCTTGTCGCTGTTAAGACTTTATATAGGCATTTCCATTCCCACTTTCTCAGTCTGTTGCATTCTTGGTTTTGACTCAAATATACTGTACAACCTTTCATATGCTTGTGTTTTTAAAAAGTAGCCAAATTCCCTTTTTCCACTTCTACTCTATCATGATTGTCATACATACAAATCTGGAGGGGCATCTAAGTACTTAAAGAATAAAATTATAAATTAAGCTACTCTAAGGAAAGTAGATGAACAAGTATTTAGAAAATCTCCAGATCCCACTTCTGTCCTACCACGTGCATTGCACAGTGAATGCTACTGTTTTGTTATCCATGTAGTGTACGTGGGAATTAATACCCCAGGCTCAAGGCTTGAGTGACTGGCACTCAAGATCAAACACAACACTTACATAGGTCTCCTTTGATTTTTCTCATTACATGAGTTTTGTCTTTGCTGTGTGATTTTAGACTGCTGGAATAGGCCAGTACTTGTGCTTTCAGTCTGGGTCTCACAGTACTGCCAGATAATGCAACTATAAAGCACCCTAACTCCATCAGGTTGTGGGAACACACCATCGAAGCTCAAGGGCCCAAGTTGTTAATTCAAACTATAACTTGTTTGTTCTCAGGGAAGTCTGTAGCACACGGCTAATAATGTTTCATCTGCTAGCCACCTTCTTCCAGCCCAGGTATGACTGGGCCAGATCTTGCTCCTGTGGGCAACAATTGCAGTGCTGGTACCACTGCAAATGGGGTAGCTGTAACTTGGTTTGTGGTAACCACACCAGAACGGAGTTATAAATCTCTAAGAATTTTTCCCACAGTTTGTCTTAAAAAGGAAACAGGATTTTCCAAAGCTTTTACAAACACACTCCCAGGGAACAACTGCACAAAACCCCAGGGATACGCTCCAGACACAAACACATGGACAAGAAGTGAGGACAGGGTGAAGGGAGTGCTAGCAATGTAGGATAGCTGCAGCCTGCTAACATCACTGTTCTGGCTCACCAATGTAACTGCACAAGATAGCCCAGACCTATCCAGATGTGAAAATCATCAGCTTGAGTTGGCTGGCTTCTAAGGATATTACCACTCAAGTTAGGAGTAAGTGATCTTTGCCAATATAAGCCCTCTGTGCAGCTTGAGTATTATTTGAGGAGTGTCTAATATTAAAAAGGAGCTAATTCTGCAGTGAAGACAGCTACGAATAAAACTGTGAACTTGGCATTTTTTATGCACAAAGAAACATGGATATTCAGTTCAAGTCTTACGTGCACATTATTTTCTTAATTTAGCAGAAAACACAGTTCTCTGCCCAGTGTATGCAATGCTTTTTTGGCTTCTGACTTTTTTGTCTTCTGTCCCAGGATGTGCAGAGTATCAGGGTCATTTTCAAGATCATGATTTCTACAGATACACTCTTTAAGACTGTAATTTGGGGAAAACCGAAAAACTTCAGAAGAAACAAAACATAATCCCATCTCATAAAGAGAATCAAACCCCACACTTCAACTGACCAATCATTCCATAAATACACTGTGGACAAAGAAAGACCTTGCAAAAATCTCCACTGGCTTGGGTAGCCAAGTAAAAGATCAGTGACCTATTAAAAATCTTATTTAACCTATTTAAAAACTTTTATTTATGGAAGGAAAAAGTGGGGAGTGAAAAACAAAACTTGCAGATTCTACAGGGCCAATATAACACAAATTCACTGCCTAATGCACAGACTACTATACACAGCACAGAGGCATGTAAAAAGTAAATACACTAAGTCTGCTTTCTAAAAAGTCTCCAAGTTTTTAGACCCTGGTCTTACTTAACTTTTGAAAGACAAAGGTGCAGCAATTCACTGACTTAAAAACCAATGCCATGTGTCATATTAGGCACCTCTCAGCTCTTACAGGTCTGACAGCCCAGATCCCACTTTGTGGTCCTCTTTCCGAACCAGTCACACCACAGCCCGCAGTAGGTAGCAAAGCCCCAGCCCCAGCAGACACAAACAAACATCCCCATTCAGTTCAGCCTGTTCCTTCCACTTATCATGAGGTCCTAAAATATCTGTGAAGAAATACCTTTAAATAAAGCGTTTTAACATATTCAGCTTGTTTTGGTACAAACAAATGACCCCACTGGTAACATTACAACACTGGTGGAAGCAGCACTATTGCCATACGATCAGTTAGTGAGGGTAACACACATCAAACGTACATGGCAGGAAGACGCTATGCCAAAAAATAATTGAAGATTACCTTTTCTGGCATAGATTTACATTCACTTGTCACAATATCTTAGTTTATCCCATCTTGGGAAACCTGAAAGAAAGCCCACAAAGATGAACACCAGTCAGGGGTATGTATGCTCCTGCCCCCACTGGGACCAATGCAAGAGACTTGATGAATTC
This sequence comes from Numida meleagris, assembly GCF_002078875.1. NCBI lineage: Eukaryota > Metazoa > Chordata > Aves > Galliformes > Numididae > Numida > Numida meleagris. The sequence goes on from NC_034411.1 coordinate 53,623,021, forward strand.
AACACTAATGGGACAGTTTCTTTCCAAGGATTTCCCATTTCCACCATGCTAGAGGGACAACAACCCTACACAGTTACCCACTTTCCACCTGGACATATATTTGCATCCTGTATGTCTCCCCACACCCTTCTTATCAACTGTATTACAACAATACAAAAAATAAAACCAAATCATTTCAGCTGAACTTTACCCCACACCCGGGATATATTCAAGGCCATTAAAATTGGCTTGCCTCCAGCCTTCACAGAGATCTTGTCAGGAGGATTCTGATTTAACAACATGTATATATACATATTCATATGTACACAGACAAAGAAGCTGCTCTTTCAGTTAGAAAAGAAAGTAATTTCATCACAGAATGAATTCTATAAAAAGATATGTAATAAAGTTGAAATACCCATAAAATAGCTATTACTAAAGCAAAGCTTTCGTCAATAAGCCTCCAAAACTTTAAATGAAGAAAATGGCTTCACGAAGTGGTAGTCTAGATTTCCACAGTGAGGACACTGCTGGACGTTGCTGTATTCGGAGAAATACTGCATGCCAATCCGTACATCTATTACTGGCTTCCCACAGTGCTTACAGTTCAGTCGAGCCTTAAAAAAAAAAAAAAAAAAAAGGAAGAAAGAAAGAGAAAACAAGAAAAACATTTTTGAAATAACCAGATTCACTTCCATTCCTCGCCTCAGCAAGAGACGCACCACCCTGGCCTCTGGTAGTTAACAGCTTCAGTCAGGAAACCCGCAGCCATGGCGCCTGCCAGTAAGGACGTTTTTCACCCAGACTAGTAAATTACAGTCATGCAGATTTTTTTTCACATGAAAGAACATCTATAGCCCATAAAGTCTAGAGTTCAAGTATCATCCACTGTGACTGACAGGTGGTTTAGAATTTCAAAGCTCATATATGCATAGGGCTGTTTTGTGTTGGTTCACCTCTGAACAAATTCATGTCCTCGGCATAAGAAGTGCTGTCTCAATAAATCACAAAAGAAGCCCTGAAGGGAGGAGAGAAACTTCACATGCGTGCCATGCAGTCCTTACCCTAGAGCTCCCACCGTGTGTCTGTCTAGGTATCAGCACTTTAATCCTTTGGTTTAACAATCTAATCTTTTTGGTTTAACAAATATATAACTCAACCTACTTTATCAGTATGGTACGGTATTGTATCACTTAAAATATCTACTTAAACATTTATAACACACACCAGGTTACATAAACTACAGGTCACTTAAAGCACAGAAACTATTTTACAAAACCAAACTGAGGAAGGACCAATATTAACTGAGCAGATAGGAGAAATAATTAAAGATGAAGGCTAAGGGCTGGCAGAGCTATTCATGTTCAGCATTAACAACAACAAAAAAGTCTTCAGGAGACATCTAGCTGAGAAATACAGCCCATTTCCTGTACAGAAAGCTCAGCAGGCAATACAAAAACACTCAGGAGAAATGGAAGAGACTTAAGGTCACAAAGGAGGTTAAGAGTAAAGATGACAAATGAGCAGCGAGGGCCTGATACATACCACAGCTTAACCCCACAGCCTAATATGCCAGTGAGAGCTTCAGCTCTTCATTGAAAAGAACAAATGATTTTCTACATCACCTTTGATTTAATGCATTTTCTTGGGAGTAGAGGAGGAAGAAATTATTAAAGTACTACTGCTGTTTTGAGACAAGACTCGAAAGAAAACACGAAATCCTCAGATATCTGCTCTGCTTAAAAAGCAGAAATTCTAAGAAATACAGTCTAATGGGGAATGGTTTTACAGTATTTTCTTTTTAAAAAGTGTGTTTTTTCCTCTTGCTGCAGTTCAGCCCATCAGCTAGCTGCTAGCAACCTGACAGTGGCTGTAGTTCATTATCCTACAAGCACATTCATGGAGTACAATTAAATATTTTGAAATAAGGTATGAAATTATTCAAAACAGAAATCAGCAAAGCAATTCAGAGTTAAATTATATACCATATTTAAATGTCATTCCTCTGTATGCATAGAATCATCTGTAACAATCATGGTGAAACAATATTACGTATTACCCAGCAATCAGAGCCGCTGAAGCTAATGGTTTTATATTCAGTTCTATTACTTACCTTGTACTGTCACACTGTCCATTAATCATACAATTAAGATTCACGTATAATGAGACCTTAATTCTTGTCTTGCACGTTCAATAGAAGCAATTCAGATTTAAATTTCCTGCTTTTTATAGAGCTAGCAAGTCAGCATCAATGTTTTATAATTGAAAGTCCCTATTTTAAAATAGGTAGAATTTCAAGAAGCACAAAAATTGAGGTAATGTCTTTAGTTATAATCACTATCAATGTCATTTTTTCTAGTACCAGGAACTCCACTTGTCTTGTGAGCATTGGTAGAAAAGTTAAATTTAAAATTAAATTGTGTTTCACATCCTGGCAAAGCTATATTGCAGATGTCTCTTGCATTGCCACATCTTTAAGGCCAGGGACTGTGTACCTTTTGAGCCTCACTCAGAAACAGGAGTGCTGGAACTCTGCAGTAGTAAGAAACAAAGAGACTGCAAAGCTTTGTGGAGAGCATTCACAAGACCATGAAGCGGTGGAATGCAAACATCTTGGCAACCATCTGCTCTAAGTCAGTGACAAACCCTGCATGTTTGAAGGCAATGGCTGGTCCTTGACGTGCCATAAGGGACCACCAAGCCATAGCCACGAAAACAGCACTCAGTGCTATTTCCATGGCTCTCTACTGTGCACCACATCTACCTTCACAACAAAACTGCTGAGTTTCCACTCCTCAGAAAGACAGACCCCTTGGATGCTGATAGTCCTGCTGCTTCAAGCGTGTGTCTACCTCAGAGTATCCTGAAGCCTTGACTCTTTCCTACCCAACGCATAAATTAGGTGAGCATTTAATAAAAGTTAAGCTACTTGAGGCTGCAGCAGAGTACCATCAGCACAGTCAGTCGCAGTAAAAATTAAGGAGAGATGGGTAATTGCCATGCACAAAGACGCTTCAGATCTTTCAATTTTCTTGGCTGTTTTACTACATTTATCTTTGGATAAAACAAAACTCAAGCAACTAGAACCTTGAATACACAGATCACCTGCTAAACAATGTGCAAGTACCACTGGAATTGTACATGGTGCCAAAGATACTTCCTAGCGATCATCCCAAGCATCAGCTTTAATTGTGAATGCATTTTAAGGGATTTATTTAAAAGAAAAAAGAAAAAAAAAAAACAACCAAGCATTAACCACTGGCCATTATATTAGCTTTTGTCTAGCTATAGGCCTTTGTACTCCATAAGTTAAGATCAAGGGACAGGGACTCAGTCAGCTTTCTTGTACTGTGCTCATAGGCTGCAAAAGAAGGGTGAAGGAAGGATGGCAGAAGAGAAACACAAACCTTTGCTTTATTATTGTCAGTGGAATTTCACCTTAGGAGTCTTATGTACAATACTGACCTGACAACAGGGAGATGCTGCCAGAATATCATAGGTATACATAGTTCCCAGTTGATGCCAGCTTCCATCCCATCGGGACTTGCACTTAATGCAGATAATTTTGTGAACCCCTTCTAAGCAGTCTACACAAACAGCATAGAGATGCATAAGCCTTCCTGTGGACAGGAAACACACTTCTTAAGGAGACTGTAACAGAAGATTAAAACAGACATTTCCCGCAATGTGTTATTTGCCCTTTAGTGATAGAAATCATACCTTATTAAAATCTTATTTTTAAGAAGAGCGAAAGATAAGCAAAAAATGCTTCTCTATGGAAAATACATAGGACTTCACTGAAGCTGTTTTCTATAGATGTGAAACTCAGGAATAAGTCAACACTGCCCATCTCTGATCCCCCCATTCCTCTATTTGCTGTAGACTTTAGCAAAATACTTAATAAAAGTTGCTTAAACCATGTGAGCAGATGCCAGGTTATTAAGCTATATGATCAGCTGCAGTTTTTCCAACAAGAAGAATGTGCCTTAGCTGCATCCCCATCTGACAGAGAAAGTGTAGAGGAGTTAAAGATTTTTAGCAAGCTGGTTACAGGCTCATTTAGCAGCTTGCCAAAATCTTCCCGCAAGCAGAGAACTAAGGAACTAATATTCCTTGTGGAAAAAAAGTAACAATCAGATGAGCAACTTTCTTTCCTATACATTTTCCAGACAATTCATTGATAGTAACTGTATTTAAAAACATTATATATTACACAGATTTTAACATGCCATACAAACCCACAAGTCTATCAAGCTCTACCATGAACTTAAGCTCTGTATACACAATGACTTTCAAAAACTGATTTATACTGCCTTCCACAAAAATCAAGTGGTTCAGATTTTAAAACAAAATACCTTCTCTGCATAAATGTCACCGAACACAACAATGCAATATCCAAGATGCGAGCTTCTCACAAAACAAAAACCCCCATGCAAATTACAAAGATCTCAAATCTAGACAGGTCTGATTTCTGATTCTGATTGAATCGATCTGCAGTTTAGTAGTTGGCTATTATAAGTGGACTTACACAGGGTACTAATTCTGTAATATATCATATTCTGCACAGCTACACAAGAAGAAGTTAAGAAGTAATGCAGTTACAAATCAAATACAAAGCAGGACTGACTGCATACAGACAATGCTTTGTTGGATTGCAATTTGTGCTCATTAGCATCAAAGCACTGGACACATCACAATTTGTAATTTAAAGAGCACGCAACTCATGTACCTTTTCTACATAAGCGGAATAAAATATTAACAATTTATGATTTGTTCATACCAGATACTTCAAAACTAATGGATTACTTTTAAATCTTTTTATTTTTAAATCAACTATTTTAGAAAAATTAGAAGGAAAACCAGATTCTTCTTAAGATATGTATACACAAAAACATTTGCTGGTATGAGCTGGTAAATTGAGTTACTCCGTAATAGAGTGTTTGGCTCTAGAAAATGTGATGTGATAAGACTGAAGTGCAAGTATAGTAAGCTCTGTTCCTAAAGTGAACAACTTGAGATTGGAGACTTTCAAGCAGCTCTATGTTCAAGCATCTTTGTGTTGTATAGGAGGACAAACAGTATTCGTCATCTGAAGTTCTGCTTCTGCATATTAAAATGCTGCATTTCCCTACCACTTAATTTTCAGGATCCTTCCTATGCTACAGGAAACAAGACTCTTGACATCTTAAACATGCCTGAAATAAAGAAGTTATTTCCTTTACTGAAGAGAAAATAACACCCTGGAACAGCACCTTGCAAGCTTAATTTCATTTCAAAGCTGAGAACAGTAGTTCTGATAATAAACCATTTTACCCAGGATAACGAGGTAAAAATTTTAACAATTAATTATTCACAGCACTTTGTCTGAACAAGTTTTTTTAGGTGTACCATCAAATGGGTAAGGAGCAATTAATTAAAAAAAAAAACATTTGGCAGAGTTTCATTCCTAGTGGCAAACACGTTAACAAGTGACAAGTTCCACAGTTACTAAACCAGCTATTAGCACTGGTAAGATCACAAGCACATTGTGCGTGCCTCCTCACAACAGCCAATAAGCACTGTTATCTCACAGAGGTGTATTTTGTTCATCTTTGAGATTTTTCAGCTTCTGCATTTCCCTCTCACTTTTTCCCTTTAAAGTACATTTGGTAAGACAGAAATGATAATGTTAGCATGAATACAGGTCAGTGACTTAGCGCACAGTGACTTAAATAAAGAAAACAATACAGTGTTTGCTGAGCAAAGGAACATTATTACATAACAGATATTATGACCATGCATGAGATATAACAAATCTAAGTGCTAAAATACCTCCTCTTAATGTGTTCCCATTACACTTTTCAACACAGAGCTTGATGTTCTTGAGCACTAAACTAGGAATGGTTTCTCTGACTTGTATTAGCCATACTGGCCGCCAGCAGACAGCAGGACAGATGTGTTTTGCCCTTCTCACTTAGTTTGGGACATACTTCTCGGGAAGAGCTGAAGCTCATCCCAGTCCAAGTTTGTTTGTTTCTCTGGGAGGAGAAAAATAATAGATGTCTTGGCCCCAGCTCAGCAAGGAACTGGGACACGGTCAGGGTGTTGGCCAAACAGGCGGGAATTTGAAACTAAGTCTAAATCCCTCACTACTCCATCACCACTTCTTCCCAGAACAATAAAAGCTTACTTTCACTATGTCCAACCTCTCCAGGCCACAGAAATTGTCCTTGCCAGGCCTGCACTAACACAGGCCAGACTACAGTCCTTGCCATGCAGAAAAGCACCGTCTCCAATAAAACGAAACTGATATTCTCTAGTCTGAAAGCAAATGAGAGGCATGGCTGGCAGTACAAACATGACTTTCATCTGTGCCGCAGCACAGCATGCTGAAATGTTAAAGGTTGTTTAAAAGGTTGATGTATGTCTTAGAGTAAAACTCACAACATATAAATCAGTACATACACACTGTAACAGGGCGGCTGAAAAGTCTTCCTGTAGCCTATCTAGAAACCTGGTAAGATATCTCCTGGTTGTAAAAAAAAAAACAAAAAAAGAAAACAACACAAGGCACAGATCTTTCTACACAGTATTTGTTTTTTGTAATTCCTGCCAAGAATTTCAACCTGACCCACGCTGTAATTTGAACATGACTCCAAGTTTTAGAGTACGACTCAAAAATGCAGAATCAGAATGAAAATCTAAAATGGCGGGTGGGGTATGGAAAGTAGTCCCACCACCAAATGAAATCTAGCATGATGGACAGACAACCTGTACCTTGAAGGTGACAGGGAACATCATATTCAATTTCATCATGTCTCGATGGGCTAAGAAATAGGGTTCCATCCACCAGCGGAAACTGTTCAAACACTGGCAATGCCCTGTGGCACAGTGCACAGTTCACAACATTCCTGTGGCTGGCACTAAGAGCAGCAAGAATAAACTTCCGCAGGTCCTCCCCTTGGCCCACTTGGGCATCATCTTCCATTCGCACATGAAAAGTATTCAATTTATGCCTGGGTATGTGAGTGAGAAGCTCGGACAGGTCAAGCCTTCTCAAAAACTGCACGGGGGCATCGAAGTGTCCCGACCGATGTGCCTGCAAACCAGCTGCCCCATAATCGAAGTGCGCATTCCTGAACATTCCCCCTCCAGCCATGTTCTTCTTGTGCGGCTCCAAGTGGATGGCGTTCTTCAGAAACTCTCCTAAGTATCGCGACGAGCGGGGGCCGCTGAAATGGGTGGGGGCGAGGATTGAGTAGCCGGTTGGTGGAGACTGCCCAGGAGAGACACAGGGGGAGCGAACGGCATAGCTGCCACCAATGACACTCTTCTCTTGGGAGTTCTGCCTGTCCATTGAATGCCTTCGCTGGATGTCGTGACTTAAGCCCTTCTGTGGCTTGTTGGCTGGCCTGCCCTTTTTGGCCTCTTCTGCTGATTCCACCATAGACCTCCCTGTACTCTTCTCCAACACCGATTTCTTCTTCTTGTCATCCTGCATTCGTTTCACCTGGTACCAGTCAGTGTCCTTCTTTAAATGACCCTGTCCGCACCGACAGGAGCAGAAGCGAAAAGCGAGGTCGTATCCTTTCTTTGTCCACATATTCTGGCGACACTGCTTCTCATTCCAGCTCCTTGCTCTGCCGATGCAATTGAACTGGACAAGAATGCTGCTTTCCCACTCGTAGAAGCACTGAAGGTGCATCCAGGTGCTGTAAGGGCAGTGCTCATTGTTGCATATAACCTTCTGGTAGTCATCCTTCTCAAGGTCCACTGGCCTTCCAAAGCTACAGATCAGTGGAGTAGCACAAGGGGCTTCTGTGGAACAAAAGCAGACACATTAATAACGCAGGCTGTTGGCGGCCTGCTCACCACACTGCTAGTTTAAATGTTGTGCCAAATACAAACATGAGTTCTTACTCATGTTCCACGTTATCAAAGAGCCCACAAGCGTTAGGTCTCGGTCAGAACAAAAAACAGTCCCTGACACACAGACAAAAAAAGTTAAGTACATGGAAGAAGGAAGCAAACAGACAGTACAAACAGTTCAGTATTCAAAGACAAAGCACCTCAGAAGCATTAACCCTCCTCAAGGCTCTGTGGACATCATCGCATAAGCAAGCTTTAAGGAGAAAGCTTTGTGAATGTTTCCGGAGGACTGCTTCGAAGCCTGAGAGGCAACATGGAAAAAACACAGAGATGTTCGTTTGAAAAATAAGAAGACAGACTTTGCAGTCACAAGGAAAGGCATAAACTGATCTTTTCTTTAGGAAAGAGCAAGAGACAGGATAGGGAGAGAAACAGGAAGCAGTGGACTTTGAACAGCAAGACAAATAGCTCATGTTTCTTGTACGGAAAGGAAGACCTTTGTTACATTTTCAGGCAAACAGAGGACATACTACCATTACTGACCTACTTGACAGCTAAATTTCACAAACAAAATAGTTAACAACACAGACTGGTTAAAAAGCCAAATGCCACATGGTCTTTTATCAGCAAAGCAGCAGCTGTATCCTTGAGCAAGGAATAGAGTATTTCAGTTCTTTCCCTGTAACAGTATCAAATACACAGATGTTCTGTATTTATGACCAATTACGTTTTCCCCTTCCTCACCTAAATACCACAGGCTATGGAATACTCCAATTGCTGTCTGCACAGTTGCAGCTGGAAAGCAAGAAATTTTCATTTTGATTTTCCACCGGACCTTAAGTGAGTCTGATCATGAAGTTTTTGGATGCTTAGTCAAATATGACATGGATCTCTGTTTTTCTAACTTCAGCAACAGAAACACCATTCCAGTAGGGCTGACAAGCTGCCTTTTTACCACTGCTTTACTGAATTCAAATAATTGCAGGCTTCTTCAGAGTCTTCCCCAATCAAGAGCTCCCTCACCCAGCAGGAAGCAGCATAGCAGTCTCCCTGGAGCTCCCCAGTCCCAGTCAGAGCCCCAGGACTTGCAAGGGAGACGCACACCATGCCTCATCACGACAGCCTGCTGCAGACTCATTATTTTTCCCTAGCATTTCAAATTTCTGCCTAATAAGCCTGGAAAACAAAACAAAACAAAACTTGCTTGCATTGCTTTTAATCCAGTTCTTGTAACTGCTAGCCTGAATAATGCATCATAATTTGCACAAGGGTGATGGGGTTTATGCTGTTACATTCACTTTTACTCAGACTTTCAAAAAGATACAGTACCCGTAATCACCTGCCACACAGCAGCAATACATAAAACATTTTGCAACAACAGGTCATTGGCATGCTAGTTGTTTTGCCCCTTTCTAACAACTTGATAAAATGCTAGAAACAAACAAACAAAACACCTTCAAGGTAACTTTCTGAAAAATCAAGATCACAGAAGCTCTTCAGGCTTATTTACCCAGAACACATGGGCACAAAGAGCACAAGAAGATTTTCCCAAGCTGCTCCCTGGAATAAGCTACATCCTTCATCTTGCTTCTCTGCCTCTGCTTCAAACGCCTGAAACAGCACAGATGCAAGGAGAATTTGCTGCAATACCTTTCCTTCAGGGACTGGACTATAATCTGCAACAAAGACACATTCTGGAGAATGTTCTTCTGAAGCAGAAAAAGCCTTGTTCAGTCATAAAAAGGAAAAGAAGACAGATTTCCAAATGGGAGAGAACGGTGCTAGATAAGAGAAGCATCCCCTCAGGACTCTTTGGAAGTTCCTTCTATACAGGTAACATTCTTCCGTGCTAGTTGTCTCAGGTCTCTGAAAAGCCTGTTAAGAATATGCAGGCTTTAGGTTATCATCTGAGAGGCATGGATTTCATTGGCAACCAGTGACTAATTTTTCTCCATGTTTTTACTCCCTATTATTCAGCATAAGGACAGTGGCTAAGAGCAAAAGCAGATGATAACTTATCTGCTCTGAATCAAAACCTGTGAGGCTACCAACTCACAGAGATCTCCATATGTTCTCACAGTGTCACCTTTGGTTCAAGTCACACTATGTCACCAAGCATCTCTGCAAAGTTTTTCTTCGCTGTCAGTCATTCTTTTATCATATCTAGGATCTGACAGCATAGTTTGCAATTATGGCATCTGACGCAGTTTATCTCAGAACAAAACAAACAAACAGATAAACTGAGACCACTGAAGGCAAATCATCATGTGTAGCAAGATTTAAGACGTACCACCACAGACAGCTCTTGCACATTTCCTACATTTACCCATTCTAGTACGTATTCTTTTACACCACTGCAAGACGGCAGGAAGAAAGGACATGCCAACAATTCACTTATGGTCCCCCTGTGTTTCTGAGAGTAAATGTTCTAACAGCTGCACATATAATTATGACAGCCAAGAGTGTAACTGCACAGACATGTCTAGAGATCCTCAGTTAAGACTGTACACTTGTTCTTCCATACTGGTAATGCTAATTGACTAGAAGAGAAAGGCATTTCGTTAATGAGACTTTAAACATGGTTCTGGTTTCAGGTGAAAAAATACATGATCTTTAACCCTCTAAGAAGTTTACTGCCTCTTCATGATGTGGACAAAAACTGAGATCAATAAAGGGAGTGTCTGAAATACAGAAAAAAAAATAAAACCAGCCTGTGTATTCAACAGAAAGTATCCATAATTATTTGATTATAAATATGTTCTGTATGTCTAGAGACACTTTAAGGTGATTTTCTTTGAAGTGATTTTCAACAGATTTTTCCTCTTTTCAATAGTCCATTAACAAGACTGCAGAATGTGATGTTCTCCAACTCTTCCTTGAAAACTTAGATGCCAGATTTACTGAGAACTTCCCACCTAATATAACTATGAGGAAGGAAAAGATTTATGTTTTTTATGGTGACGTCTTTTTTTTTCCACATTTAACTTAATTAGATGACAACAACTTTTTCAGACACTTCCCTATCTGATCTACCTACTCAGTGTAAACTGGCTACACATCAATCATCGTAGCAGAAGCAGGTCTAGCACGGCTGGAAGACAGCAAGAGAGCAAACAAAAGCCTTCTCCCAGGCAAAAAACTCCACTCAATTGTTAAATAGTAGCACGGAGGTTTCTCTGAAAAACATCATTACCGAGAGGAGCAGCTGCTCCTTAAAACCTCTTCTGGGAGCTCGTGAAATTTCACTGATGTCCCTGCAGGAGCATAGGAAAGACTAGAAAACCAGCAGGTCTCTCTACCACACTCCTGCAGCACAGTAAAGATAGACTAGTCAAGTAATCTGCTCAGGTCTTTTTTTGCTGCTTTCATCGACAGAAGTTTCTTATTACAAAGCCTGCTGATTTTGAGGCATTGATAAAAATGGTGCAGCATTTCCACAACCTGAAGTGTTACCTACATAGATACTAGGAGGAGGTGCTTCACTCAGAGGGTGGTGACGCACTGGAACAGGTTGCCCAAGGAGGTTGTAGATGCCCCATCCCTGGAGGCATTCAAGGCCAGGGTGGATGTGGCTCTGGGCAGCCTGATCTAGTGGTTGGCGACCCTGCACTCAGCAGGGGAGTTAAAACTAAGTCATCATTATAGTCCTTTTCAACCCAGGCCATTCTGTGATTCTATGATTCTATCACGGCTAATGAAAGTTGTTTCAGCATTAAGCCCTAACACTTCTGTGGTACCAGCATATTTAAGAAGGCAGAAAACTCCACTAGCTGAAAAGTGTATAAAAATGACTGAGCCAACATTCAGTTCAGTCTAATATACCAAGTTTCATCAGGTCTGTCTGTGCAAAACAGACTGTTAAGGACTAAATATCCCTTCAAACTTCTCTTTATTCATGCCTCCATCCAAACACAGTCATGCCACATGTTCCTACATAAAAAATAAATGAGCAACAGAAAGCAAAGCAACTTTTTTGTGAAACTTTACCAGTTCACAGCAATGGATATGTCACATAAGCAAGAACACCAGTATTCCAATTACTTAGTATGAGAGCCACACTAGTAAACATGAGCAGCTCTTCTCATCAATTCACACCCTTGAAAGTGCTCTAGATTATTTCATCATCATTTTCTAAACGAGACAAAGCACTTATTATGGAATTACAAAACTAAACATTCTTGTTATCAAACCCTTCTATTTCCCATTAATTAGAAATGCATTTCAAGATTGTTCTTCAAAAAGACAGACACAAGATCATCATGTTTGTGTTTTATAGTAACAGTATTGCAGTTACCATCACAAGATATTCACTAATAGGGGGAGCAAACTGAATTTCAGGCGAGCCAAACTACCCATCCATACGTGCAGTGCCAAGCTTAGGTTTGTCACCTAAATATAAATTGATTCCAAGCACCTATTATGCCATCAGACTCCTGGTTTCCAAAGTTAAAAAAAAAATAAACTGCAGGAAAAATGAAAGACTACCAGGTATCAGAGAAGCATCCACTCTTCTGAAAGAAAGCCTAACTGATTGTAAAAGTATCTCTATTTTACCTTTCAGTTTCAAGATGTTTCTCATAACTTAAGAGAACAAAACAAGATAGCAGGCAGTTTTGTGCAGCAGAACAGCTTTGGTGTGCAGACCCAAGTGCACAGCTGTAATGGGCAGGCTGCTGATTTGGAACTACAGCTGCACACAGACTCTTTCAAGAAGTTATGGTTCCACATAAAAAAGAAATGTTTTCTCATATTCCACTATGGTGATTTTCATCAGTAATTCTGAATGTAGTTTTAAGGGGCAGCTCATAAATGTCCTCTAAAATAGAAATAATATGCAATCATTCAAGGAAATGTACATATGGGCAAGGATTGCTCACTGTTTCAACAAGATTATATTTTTGACAGAACTACCATAAAATTAATTTTTCTTTCAAAAACAAGAACGTGATGGAAGATTGCAAGGAAGCGAGCTGGTTTGGGCATTTGGCTTTTTCTCAGTTTTTCCACTCAGGTTTAAACATCAGTATAAGTCAGGAACAGAAACAAGATAATCTCCTTCAACATAAACCACATTAACCTGTTTCTATGCACAATAAAAAAGAAAGACCTTAAGACAGTATATGAAGCCCACCCTTCCCTTTTCATGACACAGATGAAAGCAGCAGAACATCTGTCTGAGGAACTCTTATCTGATGAAGTAAATGGAGGAGAGTGTTGTTTACTTCTGTATACACATGCAGCAGAAAACCAAAGATGCAACCAGCAAGCCAAACACCATGACTCTACGGCTTCAGTTTCATGACTGCTCTCATTTGTTCTAAATCCTAGATGGAGGTGCCTAAAGCAAAATTAGCTCTTTCCTCCATGTTCCCACATTATCCATTGTGCAAGCACCAGAGGTTTTCAGTCAGTGAACAGAAACAGGTAATTATTTCATGTACTAACCCACGTAGGTTTCAGCTCACCGAACAGACATAGGACTGTTAGTAAAGTTCAAATGGCAATACTAAGAATGTGAGGCTGGATGCAGAGGAAGGAAAAGCGAGGTTTTGGAAGAGGCAGCCCTACTATCACCTTAAAGCAACTGTGAGAAGACAATAGGTTGTTATGGATATGGAAACAGAAACGTTCAAAAAAAAAAAAAAAAAGCTAAGGCCTTGGCACTGAGTTAGTTGCAAGACAGCTACTATTGGTTGCTTTTGATCTACCACCACTCTAGTATCTCACCATCTATGTCAAGGACACTTTACTTGCCAGCACGTTACCTAGGCCAGAAAAGGTAGCTATGCGACACATAAGTTGCACTTGAACCTCTACTACCACTTTTGCATGAACAGTATTCCATTCATAGTCTTACACTGCCAGAATCTGTTCACTCTGCCAACCTGAACCAGAGTTGAGTCATTTCTATGGAAGGCTACTCCCCACCAACCATTTGCATGGATCTTCACAATTTCCTCTACCATCAGGATAGCTTTATTTTAATTGAAGTCAGACGATACTACTGTGCTAAGACTGTAATGCAATTGGAAAAGCAAAAAAAACAACAACCGCAACAACAAAATAGACTAAAAACTTGCATTAATTGCCCAATGTGTTTGCTTTTGTAAACACTGGAATACAATTTGATATGCAAAAGATTATCAAGAAGTGACAAAACAGTACTGCCATATTGCGTAACGAGTTAAACACCATAAATCATATAGCATTGCAGAAATGATCGGTTACCTTCCAAAGAGACTGAGCGGAGCAGGAAGAATACGATGGGAAGAAGTATTTCACAAGTGGATCCAAAAAGGCAAGCATGGATGTTCAGTGTGGCAACAATGATAAATAACAGCAAACAAACACAGATAACACTCAGTGGTGATGACTGATGTCTATCCAAAACTTCTGGCAATCTATGCAGACCAATGAAGATTAATTAACAGCCATTCTCTAGGAGGGAGGGGAAGAAACAGGACAGCAGTACCTGCTAAACCACCGCTCCTTCTGTGTCACGAGACTCCCTATAACATCCTTGAAAAGAAAAGCCAGCATCAGAAGTCCATCTTCAGCAAGCAATGCAGCAGCACAGCTCAGGCTGATGTCACCCCTGGTGCAGACCCACCAGCATCACTCCCTAAGAACCCCTGATTGCAGACGAGCTCTCATCACAATGGGAGTCTGGCTCAAAGCTTTCTATAGGTAACCACTTGCCTGTTGACAATTACATGCTGAGCTGGGAGTTGAATTCTACCCTCAAGAACCAAGTAGCAGTGGTCAATATTTAAACACGGAAGGGACTTAAAGAGATCAAAAGCTCTACCTGCCAGCTTACCCTATGTGCAAGATGTCATGAGCTCTACTATGTGAGTAGTCACATGAGGTGACCACCTTTCCTAAGGGAAGATTTTGGGTAATCTGGTGTTGCTAAACCCTGGCCCATCCAGAAATGAGATGAGTCTAAACAAGACTCCTGGAGAGCTCAGCAGTGCTAGAACCATCTACATACACTTCACTTATGTTGATTTCATGCTTGGCCTCCAAAGGTGTCTCTTCCCCAGAAAAGCTGAGAAAGGCCTAATAGCTACATAGCAGTTGGAAGATGCAATGGAAATCAAGAAGGCTTAAGTCACACCTGTCATGTTAACGCCTTCTAACCTGAAGCACTGCCAGAACAAATGCATGTTTATGAAATCAGCAATTAGGACATGATACAAAGTTGGTGTTGTTTGTGGCTCTCACTCAATTACTTACACCCCATTCAGTCATCACCTCACCAAAGTAAGTCAGAAACTCAAGAGCAAAACTGTACAAACTAAGAAGGGGAGGCACCTACACAAGCACAGTTTTGCAGTTTGCTCACACAGCAGCCATCCGTGCTCCAAGCTGGATCAACTCTGTCAACACAGATGGTCATGGTCCCATCATGAAAATTCATACGATCTTACAGAAATCACCAAAATCTATATCGTTGTTATAATCTAGCTGAACTAGCCAGCTTATTTCCATTCAGAATCTGTCATCAAAACACAAAGAATAACTCAATCACCAGCTTAGGCTTTTGTTCTGGATGTACAGAACTTTCCTGCATAGGAAAAATCCTGCCCTGACTTGCTGCATATACTTACACAATCCAGGTGAAAATATCACTAGTTCACCATATTGGAGAGAACAGACTCAAGCCTCTCTATCAGCATCACAACTAATGCCAATGTACGTCTGATACTGCCACATTAATTCTGAGTTGGCATCACCAGGCCAAGTAAGGATTTTTACAGTGACCTCTACCATTGTTAATGCAGAGATGGATGACTATCACAGGACCAGTGAGCATTAGTATGTTCTGAACCTTGGCTGTGGTTTTGTCCACACATGAATCATTCTCACAGCAAAGCACTTCCACCATGAAATTATCTTATTGTAGCCTTCCAATAACCTGTAATACCCTGAAGTGTTAGAATAAACTAACCCTGGTGCCTCAAAAATATCCTTATATCTAAGATATCCTAATAACTAAAACAGATTCCAACACACCTGCCTTAGCAAGTTTCCAGTAGCAAATTACAACTCATGCTGAGAATAAAGGAATAAGTGTGATAAGGCAAACAAAGCTGCAGGAGTCCTAAACCACACTCTGAAGTAAACACGGTGGACTGGATTTGCTCAGAATCAGAGCCGGCCAGCCTTGAGGCCCTGCCCAAAAGCACAAATAAAAGAACAGTAAAAGGAGAAAAGGTTGAATCAAATGGTATCTGCCTCTTTTTTTTTTTTTTAGTTTGAAGTCTAAGGGTGTTTGTATCATTGGTCTACACTTTCCAAGTTTCAGTATGACAGTATTTTTATTTCCCATGTGAAAATCTAAAGAAGCCGGTATAAACTTGATGGGAAGCAGGGGATGAAGCTGCCCTAGCTGCAATATCTAGCATCTCTGCAAGACAACGTCTCTTGAGGATAGAGCTGTCGGTTCCAATAGATGTCTCTCTCACTACGCTGTGTTGGCTCCCAGCCCCGCCTGTGGGCCATCTCCAGCATCTGTGCAGCACACAGAGTCCTCAACTGTACACTGCTCCCAAAACGCTCATCTGTAGCACAGAAGCAGAGTTGGGGAAAACCAAGCACACTCAACAGCCAGGCTCTGACTGAAGCTACCTCCTCTCCCAGCAAGCATTCGAGGCAGGAACAGCAACAATATCCCACTCAAGCCCTGGCAGGAGGACTGAAAGACTATGCCATTGCAAAAGAGAAAGATAAAGGTTAGAATGCTCTCAAGATAAATGTCACAGAAGTCTACTGGGAAGTGCCAGCACTCCACTCAAAATCCTGCAAGCTTTCAAAATGGAATTATCCACTCCAGTGACTAGATTACCACTTCAAGAGGCCTGTTTGAAATTATTTGAATTTCTATGAAAACTGTTTAAAGAATGCCCATGCCTTACTAATGCTGTTCTAATTCAGATACCTTGAAGATTAGCTGGATTATTTTTCCTTGAGCTAGATGCAAGGTTTACCACTATTTTTTTCCTCACATGTGCTGTAGCAAGAAAAGCAGAGAAAGAAAGATGTCTGCCAATATTCATGCTACTTTAATATCAAAGGATGCGTCAATATGCAAGGCTGTAAGTGAGGCTGAAGGAAACTTATAAACGTCTCTAAGGACTAGAAGCTGATCTGTCGCTGCTTAGATCACTGGGAGGAAAACACGGGATGAGTACAGACAAAGTCAAGCAATCAGTTCAAAAACTGCCTTTCCTCATACGGAATCTAACAAACATCAAGCCTAACCCCTACTCACACAAGCACTACACTTGAACCAGTGACTGATCACAACGTAGAACGCAAACAGGCTCTGGTAACAGCTTTGATAGCAAAAAGAACTGTTATAAAAATGAAATGAGTGTGTAGCTGTTTGTATCAAAGGATATTTACTTTATTCAGCAATAGACACGATCCTATTTGCAAAAATCTGCAGAACATGCCTTGCACTTACCATGAAAGGATGTAACCGCATAGCTTTAAAAATTCTAAAGAAAGATGAAAGTCTTTTCAAAACCGATTTGCATTGATAGAGACAGCGGAATGTGCATTCAATTGATTTCTGCAGTCATAAGAACTCAATGCAATTAGGAAGAAAAATGGTTTTCCTTAACAAAGTCTGTATGAATTAGATTTTGATACTCATTGCAACAGAAGAGAAACCTGATATTCTACACAGCTTCACTGGTATCAATGGGACACCCTCTCTCAAGCTAAGTAGTAACAAAGTTCCAATACACAATGTCACTACAAAGCCAGACTGGAGTTGTATTTTATAGGCAACAGGGAATATTCAACAGCAAATATTAACCCATGTTTAAATATTACAGCAATTTATGCTCTAAAAATACATTCTTAATTGAATATTGCACTGACAATTCTTCTGACTCTCTATCTCACTGCCAGGATATAATCTTTTTTTGTAAATCTTACTGGCTGTCTAATAACAGCTTTCAATACGTTAGTCACTTGTGCTGACTGATTTTCTTCATCATACGCTTACTCTGTGTTAAAATCTTTATCTGAAAGTAAATAAAAAACCTATAAACTTGTGAAATCCAGGTAAAGGTGTTCCTGCTCCAGCAGGGGGATTGGACTAGATGATCTTTCGAGGTCCCTTCTAATCCCTTACATTCTGTGATTCTGTAAAGAGTATGCAAAAGCACAGCAGGCCATTTTAAAGCCAGGTAACTATGGTTAAGCTCTCTCAAATCTTACACAAACATGAAGATATTAAGATACAGTTTTTAATTCTTTATTTGAGAATTTAAAAAATATTCAACTCAATGGAGTACTGTGGGTGCCACAATATAACGACATAAAACCATTAGAAACTGTTCAAAGGAGGGCAACAAAGATGGTGAGGGGTCTGGAGGGCAAGATGTCTGAGAAGCAGCTGAGGTCCCTGGGTTTGCTCAGCCCAGAGCAAAGAGAAGGCCTCATGGCTGCTGCAGCTCCTCACAGGGAGTGGAGGGGCAGCGCTGAGCTCTGCTCTCTGGGGACAGCAACAGGACCGGAGGGAACGGCAGCTCCCGTCAGGGGTGGAGCAGGTGGGGGTTAGGGAAAGGTTCTTCATCAGATGGCGGTGGACATGGAACAGGCTGCCCAGGGCAGTGGGCATAGCCCCATGCTGCCAGGAGTTCAAGAAGAGCCTGGACAACACTCTCAGTTTTATAGTCTGATTGTTGGGTGGTGCTGTGTGGAGCCAAGAGTTATACTTGATGATCCTTGTGCTCCTTCCAACTTGGGGGATTCTATGATTGCATAATATTTCTGATTGATGAGAGAAAGCTCTGGTACAGAGTACACTGTACAGAGCTGATGTATACTCCAATACTCCCACTGCATGAAATGAACCTGCTGCACATCTCCCAAGAGCACCTAATTTACTAGGAAGGCACATTATGTTTTTCGCTGTGTCCTTTTGGGGTCTGGTCCTCAGTGAGATGATCCACGGGGAGTTCCTGCTGGTAAAGGCAGCCGAGCCAAGGCAGGAGCACAGGTGCAGCTGCAACTCAGCCAGCCCAGCCCTATCAACATGGGCACCACTCGTATAGACCTTCCACTGGCACAGCAGAAACTCCACCCCAGGGAACAGTCTCCCTGTGGGACCTAAAGCACCCACCTCCATCAGCTCTCCCACTGCCTCTCTTCCCCTGGAGGATTCACACAACCAGGATCCTATATAAACCTGAATCTTGGCAATTTCATGACAGCCAACACACTTAGCTCTGCCAGTCTTGCAGTTTAAGGGCTCACCTATGCCAGTGGGGAGAAAGTATGGCCTTAAATACACCATAAGACAGTAATTTAGAGAGAGCTATGCTGTAATGTTTTGTTACTTTATCTTCGCTGTCTAAAATGAACCCCACATTAAAGTGGAAAACTACAACCAGCTTCTCCTTTTCATTATCATTTCTCCCTCTTGTTTTCTCATGGCACCAGTGCTGGAGAGACCAGAGTGACAAAGACACAGCAATAAAATAGCAAGATGCTAAGATAGGGAACAGCAAGAGGAGGAAGAGGACCTGGATCTACTGGACAGTGAAACCAAGAATGGATGCAAGGCAAAGAAAACAGTTGGAACAATGAATTTTGGAGGCAGAAGCAACTGCATGTGGGGACTGGAACAAGAAGTTTAAGGGATAAAAGGCATAAAAGCCAGACTGGCTAGAGTTAATGATGTAGAAATGCCCAAGCTCTGCAAGGCAGAAGTGAAAAAGAAATCTGCCACTCAGAACTGCCAGACCTTGTGTAAACCCTGCTGACCTTCCTCTGTTGCTGCTCTGAGCAAAGGATCCACAAAATGTCTTGCTTCCTCACACTTGCACATGCCTGCATATGAAGATCACCAACTACTGCTATTGGGAATTCCAGTAATCTAAGGGGTTGAAGTCACTGAGACACAATATAATATATGGATATAATTTTACATAATCATAGCTCAGCTTTTCCAATTTTATCAAGAAAACTAATATAGAAAATTATCTAGAAAAATACATTTTTTTAAGAAATATCATTCAATCCCTCTGAAGACAGAAAATCTAATAAATAAGGCTATTACATCAAATTTCACTTTCATTGTGCATTATGATAGTTAAATTAGTCCCCTGACCCAATGACCGGCATCTCACTCAGCAAAGAAAATGAATATCACTTCGGTCAAGAAAGATTGAGCTACTCTGTACAGAATTCCTCCTTGCTCTGAAGGAAGGTGTACATGTTTCAGCACGCTACCAGTGAATGTGAACTCTTCAGGAAAAGAGGTGAGAAGGCACAGAAAAAGAAGCAAGGGGAGAAGGAGGAATGGAAGGCACAGCTATAGAGCATGAATGTTCCTTGTGGACGCTAGTATCTGCAAAAAAGTTACAGTGCAAGATGGAGAAAAGTCATCACATCTGGTCAGTGGCTACTCTTTCCATCCCCTCAATCGACTCAGCTTGAAGCCAGAACCTCAGACTCAGAAGCCAGAGCCCTCCATAGCAACTGGACATCTGAATAGGCATAAAATGAAAACACTTCCAAAAATGGTGGCCAAAAATTCACTGATACTCTGAGTTAAAACTGTGCAGGGATTAAAGCAAAAGTTAACCCCTTTCCACTGCAAAAGGCTGCTGTAACAGCACCTCTGTGTAACACAGCACTGCTAGTCCTCCCTGCAGAGAGAAGCCTAGAGGAAGTTAAAAATTCTGTTTCATTCCACCATGTGGATGTTCGGCAGAATCAATACATAGACCACGTAACGAACAATGAAGACTTCAATCTGAGTCACTATCCCTTCCCTGGATGAAACAAGGTCCTGATGTGACTGCATAATTAGACTGTCATACCAACACCACAATGTCAAGACAAGGTTTGCAGTCTTCATTTTGCAATTTTTAAACCTGCTGCTTTCATCTCTATATACTTGTCACATTAATGAAAGAAAACAGGTTATTAGAATCATCAACTGCTTTTTCAGAGCAGAGATAGCACAGCGTAGGTGACGGGCAGCACAGGGGCAAGGGATGCAGAGGACCAGTGCTCATGGGCAGCATAAGCCAGCGCAGCTGCTTGCTCCCTCCCTGGGCAACAGCACAGGGAAGAGCCTCCCTGCACCCAACACACTTAATCTGCAACCCAGATAATCTCCCATGAATAATCGAGAGTTGACTGCAGACAGCAGAACTCCATTAACCTCATAACTCGCTGCACCAGGCCATGTCCTCAGTGAAGTGCTTAGTGACCAATTAACCTCAAGTGCACTGGCCCTCACAAACACCTCAGGCCTAGAAACGGGACCCCACAGGCCTGTGAGGGTCTCCAGGCCTACACTGAGAAGCTTCATTTCAGATTCACAGGTTTTGGAGACATCGGGGAATCTATTAGCATCATCTGATGTTTTCAGGTCTGATATTAGGAAAAAAAATTTCTCAGAAAGAGTGGTTGGGCACTGGAACAGGCTGACAGAGAAGTGGTGGAGCCACCGTTCATGGAGGTGTTCAAGAACTGTGTGGATGTGGCACTGAGGGATATGGTCAGGGGGCATGGCGGGGATGGGGTTGGCAGCTGGACTAGGTGACCTTAGTGGTCTTTTCCAACTGTAATGATTCTGTGATTCCCTGCACACGAGAACTGGATGCCCAGCTCTGCTGCAGGACAGGAGCCGCTTCTTCCTTCATCCCTTGGACCAAACCTGTTGAAAGCTCTGGATGTATCAGTAAGAATGCAATTTACAAAACTTATCTGATGGTTATCTGACGGGCAGGAGCATAGATAAAATAAAGCTCACAACATGGACTCCTCCAACCTCCAGGAGCATCTGAAATGAAAAATCTGACTGGACACAGCGATCCCGACAAACCACAGAGCAAGCACGCTCATCAAGCACTCCAAATAAATACCGAAGCCAACATCATACCACCATTGTGAGGACACAAAAAAAAAGGACTGGGGTGCCCAGAGATGCTTCTGACCACTGGAATCATAAGGAAGCAAGGAAGGAGAGAACAAAGCAGCATGTCGGGTTATGTCTCAGTAAGGCAGCTTCAAGTTCGTAGAAGCCGGGCTAGCTTAGCCAACACCCCAACATCAGGACATCACCTGTAAAGCACACATCCCACCACCAGATTGAAGTCCAAGAAATTATCCACCTCTTGCTAATTCTTTGGGCTTTTCCCCTTGCTCAGTCACTCAGTACAAATAGCCAGAATAGAAGGGAAGGAAATTCTAAACATTCTCCATGATTCTTCAAAGTAAGTAATATTTTCATAATAGTAGTATGGCAAAGGCTTTGTTAGCTAAAGTGACTCGTAATTAATTGCTAACATTTCTAATGGAGTTTCCATTAAGCAATAGGTGGGAACTGGACATCTTGAAAACTGTAGTAAGACTCTTGGATCTCCCGCTGGCTAACAGCAGCCAAGCAAAGCTACTGCCAGAAAGCATGAAGCTTTGCACTTCACCCTCCCAGTTCTTCCAGAGTGCTGGAAGGGAGTAGCTGAAGGCCAAATTCCAAGCGGAAAAAAAAAATCAAGACAAGGGGCTCTACACAGCTCATCATAAGCGTAAGACCAGAACCCAGATTCCTCCTTCTGGATTAGCAAAAAGTGTACAAAGACCCCAGCCCACCTCTAGTTGAAATATCGTAGTTTGGAGACTGCCTCCAAACATGAAAGGGAAAGCAAATTACCAGAAGAAAAAAACCTTACCAAAATGCCTCTGAACCAGAAACCAAAGCACCAATCAAGGGCTGAAGAGAATGGCTGATGAGAAAATGAAACTTGCAACTACCACACCAGGACAAATGAAACACAGCTAAAAGAAAGGCTTCGTTCCATTTTTAATCGTGGTGAAGTAAGGTAGGGATTGTTAGGCACTGGAATTTAATTTCCACACCGAGCCCTGTCCTGCTTGGCAGCGAAGCCCCCCTCTCCCCTCCAGGCACCTCACGCAGGCGGACGGCTCAGCCGCTCCGAGCCCCGCTCCTTCCGCGCGGAGAGCGGCGCGACGGCGGGCGGCCAGCGCCGGGCTCTGTCCCTCTCCCCGCCGCAGCCCCGGGCGGGCGGCCCCACGCCTCCCCGCCTTCAGCATCACCGCGCGGCACCTGCCCGGCCCCCGCCCCGCTGCGGCTCGCACCCTCCCGGCCCTCCAGCCGCAAAGGCCGCGAAGGGCCCGCGGAGCTCA